>NC_069386.1:47956666-48257500 GCF_027475565.1 Acinonyx jubatus
TGCCTAAGTTTTAAGTAGAATTTTAAAACATTTGTTAAATTTATCACACAATAAACTGAAGCAAAATTAATAGCACACTTGTGTTCCCTGATAATAGACTTTCTGAAATAATTTGCTCCATTTTTTGGTCTGTTTATTTCAGAAATTGACTTTAAATTCTGAAGTTAGAGTTTCTAATAACAAAGAAGACTGTTTTCATAAGCTGTCAGAAACTTAATTCTTCAATATTTATATACTAAGAGGGAAAGGGAAGATTATTATTTAGATGGTGTTGTTGTTAATTTAGCACTTGGAACACTGATAATCTTTAGATTCTACTTTGCCAAAGAATGTTTGCTATTAAACTTCAGAGCAAGCTTGATTAGTGAGCATGAGATTTAGCACCAATTTTACAGATCCAGAATATCAAAAATCATTAGTAACACTTCTGGATCCCTTGTACACCTTCTAAACTCAATCTTTTATTTTTTTTCTCTTTCTTTCTTTTGAAAAATCCAAAATCGGAATTTCCGGTTATGCAGGGGAGTAGGAAGCAAAAGAAACAGTCCCTCGGCAACAGTGTAATTTTAGAATACCTTAGCCAGTTTATATGGAAGCATGGTAAAACTAAGTCAGATTTCTGGATGCTATCGTTTGCCATAACAGAGTAGGATTTGGTTGTGTGGTTACAGATCTGAGGAAAGAAAATAAAGAACTACCATTGGTGAGCCTAACTCATATAGCTGGAGGGAATTATAGTCTCTTTAGTTAAGACTTTAGTTAGGACAGGACAAGATTTTGTGGCATAAAAGAGACTACTTTTATCAGAAAGGGTTCATTGTGAACCGTACTATAGTAGTGATTTTGTTTTGAAGAGAACTAGAATCACTGAGTGTATGAATCTGGAAGTCACGTTTTAAGGCAAGCCAGGGTCTTTTTAGAGATTGTGTTCCCTCATTCCCCACACACAAGGAAGCCTTAGATAGCACTCAGAAAAATCTTTGGAAACATGCTACAGGTGAAAATCCTAGTATTGTGGTTGTTTAGCAACTTTCTCACTGCACCCCTTGCAACAGAGTAAAAAAAGAAACCATGTTTTATAAACAAATCTTCCTGATGGTGTATAGTTTCAAGTATCCCATACTGACTTTTAGCCTATAAATTCATTTCAAATAATTTGGTGCCTTCATATCAATTACCAACTCAAATGTCATTGCAGATGCCAGGATTCTTCTGTTTTATAAAGTAACATATTATCAATCCCATAGACATCATTAAGCATTCTGTCCGGATTAGTGTTGACTTTATAAAGCAGCACTGGTTTCTGTGAGATCACTTTGCATTTATATGTTATCAGATAATTTTTAGGGATTGGTGTAGAAATTCGACTGACGTTATTGCTGTTATTTACTACAGGCAAGATCGCTGGGGACATACCTCACATTTTTTGCCTCTTCTCAGTTCTTTCTGTGCTTTATCACTGTTAAATTCTACTTTTCATAGAAATGGCTCCTCCGAACAGTATCTGATTTCACTGTTTCATTCCTTTCTTTGAAAGAATTATAAAATAAACTCATTTGAATGAAGCCAGTAGACTTCTTACATGAATAATTTTGGGAACCACCTGCTATGTAGGCCAGAAAACTGACAACATGGGAGTACAAATAACGACAAAGGGAACGTGGTAAAAGTTTTTCACTTCGCTATTAAATATCTTTTAAGTTACCATTTCTTGTATTGTGTTTAATTTGTTATCTAGCCAAAATACATTGAAACTTCAATGCTGACTTTAGGAAATACTCAACTATTTTTTTTCTTAATTTAAAATGTTAATCACTTATGGGATCTGAACATGCCAAATATGATAGATACACAGCTCAAATTTTAGAACCTTAATACTTGGAAAATTAAAAAAAACAATAACTCAAAAGAAACAGAGCATCCATTTCTTAAACAATCCTGTTATTAAAAAAGTACTGTTAATATTAAGACAGTAATGAAGCACCTGGGTAGCTCAGTGGGTTAAGCATCAGGTCATGATTTTGCAGTTTGTGGATTTGAGCCCCATGTTGGGCTCTGTGCTGACAGCTCAGAGCCTGGAGCCTGCTTCAGATTCTGTATCTCCCTCTCTTTCTGTCCTTGCCCTGCTCTCAATCTCTCTGTCTCTCTCACTCTCTCAAAAATAAATAAACATTAAAAAATTTTTAATAAAAAAACATCAAGACAGTAACAAAGGAAATATTTTCATTTGCCAGTTTGCAACAAAATGCAGATTTATGAAACTGTAAGAACTGTACAGAAATTACTATGCATCTTCTGGTTATCTTTCCTTAAACTTTTCTTGAATGAGATTATCTGCCATTCTGAAATATTTTTGATACTCCTGGATGAAAATGTAGATATATCTCTTTGCATTTGGAAAAATCTTGCCTAGCTTTTAAGTCTCAACCCTTCTGGGAATCCTCTTGCAACCTCAAATGGTGTCAGTCATTCCCATGGTACATCATTTATAATGCTCTATTGTAGGAGGCACTTGGCACTGACAGCTGAAAGAAAAGTATTGGTGAAGTAAATTTTATGTCTGCTGCCTGACATAATTTCTGTAACTTATTAACAAATTAAGTCCTGGTTATTTGCCTAATCTTTTAGATAGGGATAATAATAATAGCTATTTTATTTTAAGTGTATTTGTTTATTTTGAGTGAGTGGGGGAAGGGCAGAGAGAGAGGGAGAGAAAGAAAATCCCAAGCAGGCTCCACACTGCCAGTGCACAGCCTGATGCCGGGGGCTCGAACTCTTGAACCATGAGACCATGACCTGAGCTGAAATCAAGGGTCAGATGCTTAACCAACTGAGATACCCAGATGCCCCAATAATAGCTATTTTAGAACGTTAAGAGGATTAAATGAAATAATGCACATAATGTTTAGCACAGCTCTTAGCGAACTGCATTGGGAGTCTTAAACAAAAGTTAGGTGTTGTAATTGTTGTTAAAAATTGTTCTCCTCCTTGGGTGGAGCCTGGAAATCTGTATTTTAAAAATATTTTTTCCATGTGATATACCATGATCACTAGATTTGGAAACCAGTGGTTCCTGAGCTTTATTATCTATACCAGAGATCTTGTTAAAATGCAGATTTTAATTTAGTAGGTTTGGGTGGGGCCTAAAATCTTTGCATTCTTGCCAACTTTGACAAGCAAGGATCTAGACCAGGGGCAGGCAAGCTTTTTCTGTTATGGGCTAGATAGTAAATATTTTGGGCTTTGTGGGTGTTGTGGACTGAATATTTATGTCCCCATCAAATTCATATGTTGAAGCCCTAGCCCTTAATGTGACTGGATTTGGAAATATGGCCTTTGGGTAGGTGTCGAGAGTTAAACTAGGCGGAGCTCTACTATGATAGGCTGGTGAATTGTAAGAAAAGGAAGAAACAGCAAGAGCTCTCTACCGTGTGAGCAAGGACTTAGTGAGAAGGTGGCTGTCTGCAAGTCAGGAAGAGATCTCTCATCAGAAACTGAACACTGCCAGACCTTGATCTTAGACTTCTCAGTCTCCAGAGTTGTGAGAAATTAATTTCTGTTTTTTAAGCCATCTAGTCTGTGCTATTTTGTTATGATAGCCAAGCAGACTAATACAGAGTGGACCATAAGGTCTGCCACAAGTATTCAGTTCTGCCACTATAGCACAAAAGCAGCCAAAATAAATATATAATTGCATGAATATGGTTATATTCCAATAGAACTTTGTTTATGGACACTGAAATTTGACTTTCATGTATTTTTGATGTATCATTAAGTATTATTAAAATTATTTTCTGAGCATTTAAAAGTCTAAAAACCAGGTATTTGGGTGGCTCAGTGGTTTAAGTATCTGGCTCTTGGTTTCGGTTCAGGTTATGATCTTGAGGTTTCATATGTTCAAGCCTTGCGTAGGGCTCTGCGCTGACAGCACAGAGCTTGCTTGGGATTCTTTGTCTCCTTGTCTGTCTGCCCCTCCCCCACTCATGCTGTTTCTGTCTCTCTCAAAATAAATAAATTAAAAACAATTTTTTAAAAATATGAAAACCATTTAACTGGCAGGCTGACCCTAAGGCAGCAGACCATATTAGTGTATTTTGCCAATTCCAGGTGTAGACTCTGGTTATAGCCTTTGTTTTAAAGTCTGTTTTGCCCAATGTAAATATTACTGCTCCAGCTTTCTTTTGACATCCATTTGTATGTTTCCCCATCTCCTCAGTTTGAATCTGTTTAGGTAGGTGTCCTTTGTTTCTCATCAGGTATAGACTCTAATGTGGTTGCTCTTCAAAGTGCAGTCTTAGGATCAGCAGTATAATCAGGAAGTTTATTGAAATGCTGAATTTCAGACTTCCTTGTTCCCTCTCCAGATCTACTGGATCAGAATCTCAGTTTTAACAGAATTCTTAGGTGCTTAGTATGCACATTAAAGCTTGGTAAAGTTAGGTCTAGATGACCTAGTATGTTTTTTTCAAAATAGCCGATATCAATTCTTTATAAGTTAATAACTTTTAGCTTTAAGTTTGTTATTCTTGTTGGAAATCTTTCAGAATTTGTTTTTGTGCCTTCTAGCTTCCTAAATTGCTGACTCTTTTAATTGTCTGGCCAATTACAGTTTTGTTTTGGTTTGGTTTTTTACTGTTTTTTTAATGTTTATTTAGTTTTGAGAGAGAGAGAGAGACAGCGCATGAACAGGGGAGGGGCAGAAAGAGAGGGAGACAGAATCTGAAGCAGGCTCCAGGCTCTGAACTGTCAGCACAGAGCCCAACACAGGGCTCAAACTGATGAACCACAAGATCATGACCTGAGCTGAAGTTGAACACTTAACCAACTGAGCCACCCAGGAGCTGCAGGCCAATTACAGTTTTTAATTGTTATTGACACTAAGCCTCTCTTAAGTCTGCCTTTACTGCACTTTCTTTTGCATATCTTGTTTCTAGTCCTATTTCCCCATACTTTTTGACTTTTACATGGGGGACAAAATGGCCTTTCATGGGTATCATCCTTCAGTCAATGCATTTCTTCTCAAACATCCAGGGAGTAGATGAATCACAGATTCTCAGGTATAATCTTCCAGTTTTGCTGCTTCTTCCCTGCATTTTGTCTGCCACTGAGTGCTCATTCACAAGTTCATTCTTTGATTCTTAGATATTTACCAAGCTTAGTATATGATAGTCTAAATGTTAGGTACTGCCATAATAATGTAGACATGGTCATAGTATTTGAGTCTAGGAGGAAGACCAACAATTAAATAAGCATCTAAAATATGGTGTGATGAACTTTTTGATAGTGGACATCAGATCTCCGTAACATCATTTGGCAGGTGTTTCTGACCTGTTTCCGGGCTGGAATGGGAATGGCTTCCAGGAAGAAGTAACATTTAGGTTGAAATCTAAAGGATGAGTAGGACTCATTAGGCAAGGGGTCAGGGGCAGGTACAGGTTATATGGGAACTAGTAAAGAAATACATAATAAAATAACAATAATCTAAAAGTATACTGTTGGTGTATGGCCTTGTACACTGTAGGTGTAGGCTTCATACAAGTGAAGCGTTCTGAAAATTAAGCTTCACAACTTCATAGTAAACCTGCCTCTGCAGAGGCAGAGGGTTCTGCCAGAAGGTTCTGCAGAGGGTTCTGTCAGAAGGACAGAACCCAGGAGATGGTCACAGAATGGTGAAATTCACTTGAGTTGTTCAGGAAGTGAGGGAGACCATGTTCCAGAGAAAATGAAGTATTATTATATGAGCACAAAGTGAAGCCAGTACCTGGTAAGCTACATGAGGGAATTTGGTCTTTATCCTAAGGGCAGTGTGAAGACACTAGATGATTTTAAGCAAGCAAGTGACCTGATTAGATTTATATTTAGAAATATGTTTCTGTTGCAGTGTGTAAAATTTAATGCGGAGAGAGAAGATGTGAAACAGCTCAGAACTGCCTCTTCCCTGAAAGAGGAGGTTTTTGTGAGCTTTCTTTTTCGCTTCCTTTCTGGTTCAGAGATGCTACAAAAGTCTACCCTCCCTGTTTGCTGCAGTCCCATTGTACATGGCAGTTTCCATGCACACAAATAATAAAGATTTCTTTAGAAAATAGCATGTTCTATTGTTTTAAATCAGTTTATACTCAACCCTTGGAAACTATAATCACTGTATAAAAAATATATGAGTGTATATTATATATATAAACATAACTATAAGTATGTATATGTTTATGTATGTGTATATACATATACATGTATATACATGTGTATATGTGTATACCCACACACACATACCCTACAGTTTTATAAAGTGAAGGTATTTGGATGTTTGGTTTATGCTTGTCTTTAAGTCAGTTCTGTAACTGTGTTAAAGTGTTTTAATTTCTCCTTTCCTTTGCTTGCGTCAGCTCTCAAGAGGCATGCAGTCACAAATCTAATGATGTATTCTGTCCCCCTCAGAATACCTAATTACTCTTGATTTGGTACATTTCATTTTAGGCAACTGTGGTATTGCCAAGTTAATTAAATTTAGTGTTTTTAAATGAACAAGAAAATAAAGGAAATATAGCCATGGATTCCATAAACCCATAACATCAACTGTTCTTTGAAGCCACAGTGTGAATGCAAGAGCATTTAGTGGTCACTCAAAAGAAGAATATTTTTGAGTCCATTCAGCTGCTATCATTGAGCTTTAGTATAGGCTCTTAGAGCTACAATACTGTTTACAAAGCCCTTGTTAACACTGTGTGAATACAGTGAGTACAGTGTTTTATGGAACTCCATAGGCCTCAGATAAAGACACTTCTATGCTTGCTTGGTTGTTCTTTTGGACAGGCTTAGGACACAGAAGCTCAGTGGCCTTGCAAATCAGAAGATGAACTCAATTTAGAAATTACTGATAATGGGCTACAGTTAACTTTAAATTCATGCAAATTAATTACCAGTAAATGAATTACAAAATTGAAACCGTCTTTGTAGCATGCAATTTTGACTTGTGTGATTTCTTTTCCTAACACCTCTTGAAGACATTGCCTAGAAGATAGAGCTAATTAAAAATGCAAATTTTCTCATTTTAGTGTTGATACAATATATATTTCACAAAACTTGGTTTAATGACATGAGATTGCTGTCTATACCAATGTAATTGTCATGTCTTGTTTCGTAAAATTTTCATAATAAAGTTTACCCATCCTAACTGTGGAAGTTAGGTTTATTTTCCATTATTGTTAAAATTTAAAAATTAGTGTATATTTTTTCAAAGCACATACTCTGTATCAGATCCTGTACTGGGAACAGAGAATGTGAGCATTAAGATGGCATGCCTGCTTCTAAAGCATTTGGGCTGAGCATGAAGGACCTATCAGCATTCATAGGAAAATGTGCTAATAGACAAAATTGAGGTATAATCAGAGTGTTCTAGAAGCACAAAGGATAAATGGCTAATTTTTACCATATGATGGAGAGTGGTTTGCCTAGGAAAAAATGGAGGAAAATCATTCCAATTACAGGAAGTTACAGTGTACAAAAAAGAAGGTTAAAGAAGTAGCCTCATTGGTGGTTTTATGGCTAAAACAGGGGTTACATAGGTAGGAGGTGTAGAGACTGAAGCCATAGAGTTAAACAGGACCCATGTTTTAAGAGTCCTGTGTACCCTAATAATTGATTTGGTCTTTGTCCTACAACACAAGCAATGAGGAACCATCAAAAGTTTTTAAATGAGAATAGAACATGGCTTGTTTTATTTTATTTTATATATTTTTTTTCAACGTTTATTTATTTTTGGGACAGAGAGAGACAGAGCATGAACGGGGGAGGGGCAGAGAGAGAGGGAGACACAGAATCGGAAACAGGCTCCAGGCTCTGAGCCATCAGCCCAGAGCCTGACGCGGGGCTCCAACTCCCGGACCGCGAGATCGTGACCTGGCTGAAGTCGGACGCTTAACCGACTGCGCCACCCAGGCGCCCCAAACATGGCTTGTTTTAGAAAGCTAAATGGTAATGACAGTGTTGGGGATAGGTGTAGAAAATGCAGTGAGTAAGGGCCAGAAGACAATATGATGGTTGTTGAAATAATCTACGATGGTGAGAATGTGAGCTAAAGCAGTACTTTATTGGACATAAGGCAGACTGAAGTTGTTTTGGACGTAGAACAGTTAGGACTTAACTGGTTACCTATGGCTACCTATGGCCTGATGGGAGGACTTCAGATACAGTAGTGACACCTAAGGGGTCTATGAAAAGATATTCAGCATCATTGGCCTTTAGGGAAATAAATGAAAATTTAACAATTTAAACTATAATAAGCTACCACTACATGCCTATTAAAATGACTGAAAAATGTTTAAATGCCAAAACTGCCAATAACAAGTGCTGACATGGATGCAGGATGCCTGGAAGTCCTATGCATTATTGAAGGAATGCAAAATGGTACAGCCACTCTGGAAAACAGTTTAGTACCTTTTTTTTAAGTGAAGTATGTCTGTGTCATACGACTCAGAAGTCCCATCCTACGTCTTTCCTCTAGAAACATGAAAATGTATGTTCACACAAAAACCTATACACAAGTGTGTAGCTCCATTACACCCCAAATACTGGAAACAATCAATGTCCTTCAATGGGTGAATGCATAAACAAGCTGCAGTATATTCATACAATTGAAATATGCAGCAATAAAAAGCAATGAACTATATTGCTGCTTGCAACAATTTGTGGGTGAATCTCAATGGCATTATACTGAGTGAAAGAGGCCAGTCTCAAAAGGTTGTAATCTGCATGGTTGCCTTTATATGACATCTTTGAAAAGTCAGAATTAGATTAGTGATTGCTATAGAGTAGAGGTAAGGGCAGGATTTAACTACAAAGGGGAACCACAAAAGGGTTTCTTGATGTGATGGAATTCTGTATCCAAATTGTGGTGGAGGTTAACAAATCTGTACATCTGTTAAGTAAAACTGTACACCAAAAAAGGTCAGCTTAAGTGTATATACATTTAGAAATTAAAATAGAAGCCTGGGTTTTGAGACCAGATGGCCAGAATTTGAGTCCTAGCTCCCCACCCACCAGGAATGTGATCATGGTGAAGTCACTCTGCGTTCGTGATCCTCAATTTGCTGTAAATGTCTAGGATGTTGGGGATTAAATGTGCTAGTGTATGTGGAACCCTCAGCACATTGTATTGGTACAGACTAGGTGCTCAGTAACTAGTAGCTCTTTATAAATATGATTAAGGAGAGGAATAGGTTGGAATGATTCCCAAGAGCTCTGGGTGGATGGAACTTTAATTGGAGTAGGGCTTTCAGGATTAAGACCAGGTTTGGGGAAGTGGGAGATACTGAGTCGAGTTTCGATCATGTTGAGTTGAGGTTAGTATAGTACTGTAGCAGCTTAATATATGTTTAGATTTCAGAAGATCTGAAATGAGGAATCAGTGTACAGCTGGAATTAAGGCTGCATACTGATGCAGTCCTGCTCCAAGAGACCTGGCATCTTTCTGGCTTTAGCTACCTTGAAAGAAACTGAGAAAAAAACTTAAGCAGAGGAAACCTCTGTCAGCATAGCTATAAAGCAAAGGACGTTAGGTCATTTTCAGGAAAGTGAGGTACCCAACAAATCTCATTGAAATTTCTCTTACTATGTGAAACTTTGAACATTCTCATTTTCTGTGTTAATCACTTTGAGTGCAGTCCTCTTTAAAAATCACCTTCCTAGACCTTGGGAAACTGAACTTCTTTGTATAGTTTCCATATAGATAAGGTCATACTTAGAATCTTAATTTGGTGCAGTTCTAAACATTTATCAGTTTCTCTTACTTGCCACAAAAAAAAAAATAGAGAGGAATTTTAAATAAGAAAGAAGCAAAGAAGATCAGTTAAATCATTGCTGCTGTGTCATGGGAGAAGTATAGTTGGCAAATTCCAAACTCAATCTTGTAACAAATTACAGAAGATATTTTACACTGCAATAGCACTACTACCATAATTTGCATTTTTGCCCCTTAAATTCGGAGGATGGTGAAAAGCATTAAAATGACAGTGCCTCCTGAAAGAATCAGTGCCTTATGTTCTTTTGTTGTATATTGTGCTGTATCAGAATTGTAGTGATGGCATCCTATAGGACGTTATACCAAACAATTTTATTTCTCACTTTAGAAAGATCATTTTGGAGAGAGAGAGACAGAAGGCTGCAATAAATGCCTGCATTTTCTTAAATATTTTTTACCATCTTTAAAAAAATAATAAAGTTCCATATCAAACCCCTAAAAATAATTGAGAAAAGAATGTTGATGATTTTTCCTGGGCTTTTATATTCTTAGTCTTGAATAGTCATCAGCTTTCCAAAATGCTCTAAAACATGTACACTCTGTGAAAAACATCTGTCTTGTTTTTAAATGCAGTGTAATTTGTGAACAAAACTGATAAACAGCTACTCCCCCCACCCTTTATTTTTTAAGATAAAGCCAAGTTGTTGGGTTTTTTTTCCCCCAAGAACGAAATGCATGTAGGTTTGAAGTTGTTTTACTGCTTTAGCAGCTGTGTGGCAAGTTTTCTAGCAGACAATGGAGGTGGGGAGGGGGGCTCTGTTACATCTGGTTTCTCTTTGTAGAATGCCTGAAAAGTTGATATTTAGTGGATTCTTGAGAAAGCAGTTTATCTGTAGAAGAGGAACTTTTTTAGTACCTAAATTAGCTTGCTCTGATTAATATGCATTTGTTTTGTTTTCCTGCTTTAAAAAGAGAAAGAAAGAAAAGAGTAAAAATCATCTAGCCTAAAACTACATAGCACAGATAACCCTATGACCTTTGGCTCTGGGTAAAGATTTACAGTACTTGCGGACCTCGTTCACATGCCTGACTGAAAAGAGCCCTAAAGTAAGGCTCCTGTGGAGATGGAGAAAATAAGCAGGATAAGGAAGTTCCATTATTTCAAGTGACAGTGTGTTGTTTTATTTTTACTAGTCTATAAAGTGAAATACCATTCGTGATGTGTTTCCAGTTTTGAGTCTCATGTCATTTAAGTTTGGGGTCTGATGTTAGAATAGTTTGAGTCAGGGATGCCCTGGGCAAAGCATCCTTCTTCGTCTCCTTTTCTACCCAGCAAAGATCCCTGCCTGTTGACTCCCTTAAATTAAATTTCCATTTGAAATATCTGTCCTTTAAGGAAAGCGAAACAGCAGAAGACTTTCTTTTTTTTAAAGGTACTATCAAAATATGGATGAGAATGAGAATCAGTAGTTGTTTTGCTCTTATATGTTAAGTTTTTCTTCAGATACAAAGTATAAAAAGTCCCTGAGAACAAAATTAGTCCCACTCTTTGTCTCCAGAAAAAGAAATTTTAGTTTGGTTCCTTTTGCTAAGACATTTGAAGAAACCTTAATAATTTACTATCTAAAGACTTTGACATCTGTTTAATGGTTTTTAACTAGAAACTTTATACTGAATCTTTATGTATCTTTCTTGTAAAATATCCCATTGTTCTCTACAACACTTTGTATTTATGTTTTGAAGCTTCTTTATTAAACTGATTTACTGTTTTATTTCCTGTTTCCTTTCAATATGTGCTGGTAAAACCTCATTAAAATGGTGACAAATAAAAGCAGTTTCCTTGGTCTTAGGAAGATACTCCTAGCCATTGATCAGCTCTTGATTGTTTTATAGGCCAGAACTTTCAAATGGTGTTTTTTGAATGAAGGAAAAACTTCACTACACTTTCTATTCTATTTTTAAGAATCTGTAAACATGGCAAAAAGTTTGACGTGAATTACGAACAATTTTCCTTATAGAACGGAAAACTCTTGTAGAAAATTAAATCAATACTGTCCATTAATCATACTGTTTGTCAGCCCTCAGACCACTGTGGAAGTTTCTGGTGAATGTAAAAAGTCTTTAAATGTGTGAGGTCCTTAAAGATCTAAGTAAGTTAAAGGAGAAGAGGTTTTTTAAATACTACCATTAGCACATGAAAGAAACTTCAGGGTGGATAGAAAAAAAAAATTAGTTGTAAAGCTGTAATTGTACTTGTTGGTTTTGTTTTGTTTTTGTTTTAAGCCTGTTCTTTAAAAAAAAAAAAACTTAATGCAAATAAAATTTTAAGCTTTGTACTAATTACACACTCCATAAGGGAGCTGTAAGACAGGCCATTACAGGAGGAAATGTTTTGGTAGCTTATCCTTTAAAAATATTTGCATGTGTTTATTTCATAACATGCATAGTATATCAGGACAGTAATACATGTATATGTTATAAATAAAGGTATATATGTTATAAATATGCATGCTAGAAAAATATTTTACTGTTGGAAGGTGAAATAAAAAGATTTGGAGACCACTGTTCTAACTTACTGCATCAGGTATTTCTAAGTAACTACCCAGTTATAAAGCTATACAGTCTAGAAGAGGAAATAGCCAAATCACCACAGAAATCATAACTACAAGCTTTAGTAAGCGCTGTGATGGAAAAGCATAGGGAGGTTATAAGACCATGTTATAGCGGACACTAAATAGCATGAGGGTGGAGGTTAGGGTAGATTTCCCTGACAAACTGATGTTTCATTGGTATCTGAAGGATAACAGTTTAACTGGGTGAAGGACCCTGATGGGATAATGAAAGAATTAAAGAAGGCATAGCATAAATGATAGTCATGGACTAAATCATCAGAAGAGGCTAAATACTGGAGTATCTTACTATCTAAAGAATCTGATTTATCAGTTGATTTGGATAAGCTGGTGTGATAACATAATGCTGGTAGAGTTTATTGAAATTTTACATATTTTTCTACTCTTTATAAATATTTCTATTCAAATATCTTAAAATATTTGAAATCTTGAAAGACTTTGGGTAACATCCCAGACAACGTAGGCTCCCCTACATAAGTGGAGGCCTCTTGCATTAGCCAAGATAACGGACTCCACTGATCTTTACCTTGGTTTAATATAGAGACTAGAACTCTTGCTTCAGCTGAAGGTTAAAATGACATCTTAGCTTTCTCGGCATGCCAAGATGTTAATGATAAGAAGCCTGTGCAGAGTGTAGGCAGCACAGTTTGCCTGATTACCACAGTGTATGCATCTCTCTGGGAGATAGTATAAATATATCTATCTAGAGTCATTATTTCACACACCTGATCGTAGTCAAAAGGCCGAGAAGCAGTGAGTCATCATTTCAGATGTATGTATCTCCTGTATCTTTTTTGAAGAAAGATTTGGAGTGACTCAGTACAGAAACACAAAATTCAACTAAATAAAAAAACGAATCGGTGACATAAGTCTCCGTGTTTGTAAGGGTTTGGGATTAAGCAACATTCATAGTAGTAAAAGTGTAAATTGATTCACAACTTTTTAGGCATGACTGAGTAACACTAAAGGAGGGGGCTGTAATATGCATACTCTTAAACGAGTAATTCCGTTAGTATACACCTATCATGATAAAATAATAATGAACATGCACAAACATTTAACCATGAGGATGTTTGGGGCACCTGGGTGGCTCCTTCAATTGAATGTCTGACTTTGGCACAGGTCATGATCTCATAGTCCGTGAGTTCAAGCCCCATGTCAGGCTCTGTGCTGACAGCTCAGAGCCTGGAGCCTACCTCAGATTCTGTGTCTCCCTCTCTCTGCCCCTCCCTCTCTCACTCTGTCTCTCTCTGTCTCTCAAAAAATAAACGTTAAAAACAAATTTACCGTGAGGATGTTCACTGCAGGGTCATTTGTAATTGCTATAAGCTGGATAAAACCTAAATATTCAGCTACAGAGGTTTAGTAAGATAAACTGTGGTACATCCATACAGTTTGGATAAATGTGGATATTTAAAGGAATATTTTAGAAGAATATTTAATAACATGAATATTTGTTCACAGTATATTAAGTGGAAAAAGCAGGCTATAAATAAAAAAAATATTTTGTATGTGTGTATATGAATAGAAAGGGGAATGAAAATAACATACAACCTAATGTTAAAAGTGCTATCTGGGTTCTGGTATTAGGATATTTTATTTTTATTTCCTCTTTTCTGCTTGTCTGAGTTTTATAAATTTTCTGTAACAAATATTTGATCCTAATGAGAAAAAAACAGTTTTTTTAATTGACTATAGCTACGTGAATCAGTTGGAGCAAAGGTAAGTAAAAGTTGGAAAACCGATGAAACCAGGATATTGGCTTCTTTATTGCATGCCATAAGGTCCTGTACAGTTGCTAGAAATGCAACTGTAAGTTTAGCTGTGAGCTTCCTGGCAACCAAAACAAACCACAAAGACTGCTAGCTATGGGGCATAGGAATTTTTAATTATTAGAAGAAAATTGTAATAGGGGCACCTGGGTGGCTCAGTTGGTTAGGTGTCCGACTTCAGCTCAGATCATGATCTCACAGTTGGTGAGTTCGAGCCCCGCATCGGGCTCTGTGCTGACAGCTCAGAGCCTGGAGCCTGTTTCAGAGAAAATTGTAATAGGGGTGCCTGGGTGGCTAGTTGGTTAAGTGACTTCAGCTTAGATCGTGATCTCACACTTGGTGAGTTCAAGCCCCACATCAGGCTCTATGCTGACAGGCTGTGCCTGGGGCCTGTTTCAGATTCTGTCTCCCTCTCTATGCCCCTCCTCTGCTCAGCCTTGCTTGCTTGCTCACTCTGTCTGTTTCCTTCAAACATGAATAAACATTAAAACAAAATTTTTGATAAAAAGAAATAATAATATATTAATTAAATTCCCAAAATGCAGTATTTCCAGAAAAACTCTATATACTCAAATTGTTGGAGATTCTCTATGAATCTGTATCGAAGCCATATAACTTATGCTTGACAAGGGCCTAACATAATAAGGAAAGAAGATTCCTGTGGCTTCTAGCATCATTTGACAAGTTATAGGGTTTTGAATGATCTAGAGATATTAGTGGAGGAAACAATTAAAATAATTTTTTTGAACTTTCACCTTTCTCCATCTGGATGGCCAATTAGGGTGGTTTTAGTGTGTTTCCCTTTCTTGAATACATTCCCATTCTTTTCATAAAATGACCTTTTGTCTCAGAAGAAAACTCTTAGCAGATGGGCCTCAATTCTGACTCCACAAAACTATAGATACTACGTTTCAAACCTCTGGAAACTTTAAGAAGTAAGGAGACACTTGTTCTCATTTTGCTAATGCACATTTGTGTTCTGAGAAATTACAGGGATTGTATTAATTATATTCTCTTTCCCACGTTGACTCACTGGCATACTTGTGTGGCCCTGGTTCATTGTATGCTTTATTCCCATGCTGTGTGCATATTACAAATTGGCAGTTCAGTGTGACTCATTGAGAATTTTTTTTTAGAAAAGAAATCTGCATCTGCATTACTTACATAGAAAGTATCACATATTTCTAGGGGTTGTGGGAGGGGGGATGGGCTAAATGGGTAAGGGGCATTAAGGAATCTACTCCTGAAATCATGGTTGCACTATATGCTAACTACATGGGTGTAAATTAAAATACTAATAAAAAAAACCCAATTACCCATAAAAAAATAAATGAATAAGCTTTTTTGTTTTATAAAAAAAATCACATATTTCTAGAAATCTTTCAAGAATCTTCAAAATATGTGCTTTTCTCTTTTTATTGTCCTAATAAAAAGCCATAATCTAACTGATGTAGTAGTCTTACCAAAAAAAACGTTGAGTCTGAATCTAATAATGAGGAAACAAATAGATAAACCCTGTTTGTGAGATATTCTCCAAAACATCTACACTGGATTCTGCAAAAGAGTCGTTGTTAGGAAAGGTAGGAAAAGGACAGCAGCGATTCTGGAAGAAGGAGATAATGACGTGCGGTATGTGACTCTCAGTTGTGTTGGTGGGAAGGGGGCATTTTAAAGAACACTTTGGAAGCAATTGGGGAAATTCAAAAATGAGTTCTATATTAGATTAAATCGTGTTATTGTTAAATTAGGTGGACCTAATAATGGTACTATGGTTATGTAGGAGAGAATGTCCTTGCCCTCAGGAGAAGCATGTCCAAGTATTTAGGTGTGAAGTATGATGGCTCAACAAAAGAAAATGTGTGTGTTCACTTACTTGCACATGCAAGTAAGAGAATAATAAAGCATATCATCAAAATGTTTAAAAAATAATTTAAAAGGTAAAACATGCCCAGTATTCTGTTTTTAATCTTTAATCAGTTTCTCCAAATTAGGGATGTGTTTACCATGACTATGCACATGGTTAAAACAATAGATATTGTTTGAAATAACAGATATTAAGTATAAGAAACCTTGGATCTTCTGTTCAATGTTTTATTTATCAGAAAATCCTTTTGATTTAACTCTGTATGCTCAGTTGTTTGAGATTCTCTATTATATGTGTTGAAAACCATTTTAAGATACAGTGAATACTTTCCAGTACCTCAGTGATCTTTAGTGTCTTAATACCTGAAAGATTTAAGGCTTATATAAAATTTGAGTAGGCTGTTTATAGGCAATCAACATGGTAATGACCTACACCTGCTTGTATCAAAAAACTCCCAGAATTCCCTTATCTGCTAACATTAACATTGATTTCAGAGTGATACATTCAGCAAAGTTTAAATAAATTGTTGTAACAGTGCTTCTTGTGAATTCTAAAGGAGGCATACATAAATAACAATTGTGTTTTATCACTATGATTGATGAGGCCGATACTTCGCTGGCTTGCATTTCCCACTTGAGAAGAAATTTAAGATTGGTTTCAAGCTGTCTACCTGCATCCTTCCCATCTTGTAAGCATGCTTTTTACTGCTGAGGGCTGAGATTTGGAGGAATGGTTATCAAACCACAGATGTTTTTGCAATGAAACTGTGCACCTCCGACCAAGTCGCCGTGGTTCAGGAGATGATAGATGGTATTTTCATGTTGCCTCACAAAAGGGTCAAAATGGCATGGCGAGCCCATGACAGTGAAACAGAGAAATGTTAGTCCTGGAAGGAAATTTATTTCGTGGCTTCAGGGGAAGTTTGGTTGTCATGAATAGGCTCTCTCTGTCAGTCTATAAAAATATTGTTTGTAAGGCAGTGATGTATGTGAGACAGATAGCGTGAGTGTGCTGGCAGACAGAGCAGCTACTTAAACAAATGCCAAGCCGAGTACAGTATCAGAAGTCAAGTACTTGGATGTTTTTAGTATAAGAATTGGTCGGGATAGAAATAGCAACATGATTAAAGGAATTTGTTTCATTTTCTTAAGTAAACTTTATTTGTAAATTTTACAGCCCCTTAAGTTGTCCTAGGAGGCTGCATCTACTCTACCATTCTAAGACATTTTCATCTTATATTTATAAATTCTTATAATCAGCAATTACTGCTTTTTATTCATTAAAAATTTTTTTTAATTTTTTTAAAAATGTAAGCTCTCTGCCCAATGTGGGGCTTGAACTCACAACCCAAAAGGTGCATGCTCCAACTGAGCCAGGCAGGAGCCCCTCCATTTTATTCATTTTTAAGTTATTCAGGACTTAAAGGACCAGCCTCATTAGTACTGTTCACATAAAGCTATCATAAATTTGGGGACCGTGAAGCCGCTGCTCTTTTGAAGTGTTCCTTTTTCTCCTCCCCACCCCAAAGGAAGTATCAACCATTGACATCATTCCATTAATTGATGATGTGGTGGCTTTGCTGTCTCATCTTGCAAAATTGAACCAATGAGGTGCCTTTCTTCTGCAGGGATTCATAAAGGGAAAGGGGTATCATAAGAAAAGAACATTAAAGATCAAAAACCGTGTTTGTGGGAGATTCATTTTTCAGGGTTTGGATGTAAATCAGCAACGTTCATGGCAACATTCAGGTAGGAATCTTCAGCAGCAAGTATTTCTTATCCAGACAGCCTCAAGTAATGCATTTGTCAAAAATGAAAAATAGTTGTTACAAGAAGTCTTGAAAGCCTGATAGATGTATAAAAATGAAATCGCATGTTCAGAAAATAACATGAACAAAATATTAGTGAATAAAGTATGATAGAAAAAGCCATTTGCTTCTGGATTTTGCAAAACAATCCCAGTCTTTGGGGAGCGGGGGGAGGTTTTTAAAATAGAGATTATCAATAGGGTATACTTATTTTGGTAGGAAACGGATTCTCAAATGTCATGTACAAAGAACTTTCTTCTAAATTATCCTACACTCAGTAGGAGAGGGGATGTTTTCACTGGGAGTGAGAGGTGTTATTTGTCTTAAGGCCCTTCAGGGGGGCAGAACAAAAGGCACTGAGTCATTTCAGGTTTAGACAAATACTCTACCATCAGCTTCCACAGAAAGGTGTTACCCAGAACATGCAGGGTAGGTTGGAGAGTGGGGGAGTACCCACTCCATCTGCTGTTGTGTCATTTTACACTCAAATATTCTGTATTATCACAGGGCAGACTTACAACATTTCAGCATAGTGAGCATAATAAAACTCCTTTAAATTTATAATGTGATAGGAAAAATGTTTATCATTAACAATGCCTTACAGAGATTCAGTTTATAAACAAAAGGAGGATGAAATTTTTAATCAAGGCTTAAAGTAAAATTTATTGTTGTTTTTTTTTTAGCTGAAAACCTCTGTTTTTAAATCAGCGTATAGCACCCTCCTGTCAGGCATTGTTTTAACCATCACGAATTAACTTTTTCCATGAATTAACTTTGATGACAGAAGACAAAGAATTCCCGCTTGAAAGAGGCCTGCTCGTCTCATGTCCCTAGGGTTTCTCCCTCAGTTTCTCGGATGGGAGAAACATGTACAAACCTAACAACGTTTGGATAACTTGAAGGCGAATCACATTGTTCACATGTGATTTGTGTTTTTGTTACTGTGTGTTTAAACATCACATTTTAAAGCAGAGTATTTCACTCTGCTTTCCTTTCCCACCCATCCCCCTTAGCATTTTTCCTGCTCCTCTGCTGCTGGACCAGACTTGGGCTGGCCCCAGATCCTGTGTCAGAGGCCACGACCCAGGTGTCACAGCAGTCATACTGTTGGCCTCTTCTCTGAATAATTATATGGGGGGTATTGTGTTGGAGGGACAGGCTTGGGGGCAGTGCAGTCACCCTGGCTAGCCAGACCAAGGGGCTCTCCAGTCAGACCACAGGGGAACAATGGCCCTGAAAAGGCCTGCACAAAACCTTGTGACACAAAAGATTAAATTAAAAATGTACATCGGGCCAGACACTAGGCTTCATCCTTCAGAATTTCACCTTTGTCACTTATTCTGAGCATTTCCTAATTCAACATTTCCAGACTTCACATGCAGTGACTTTACATCAGCAAATTTTCAGATTGCTGCTTACCTCTGCATATATAGTCTAATTTATTTGATAACACTTTTTTAATACTCTGAAGCCATCTTAAGTGTGACACGTTGTGGCTAACATAAGCAAAGCTTTCTTTAGTGGTATTTTACATAAATCATTTAAGGTAGTGCATGACGATGTTTAAAATAATGCTTTGTATTTTCCTAAGACATTGTATCAAATGTGTTCCACGTCTAACTTGAGCCAAGTGACAGGGACTGTCCCAAAGTAGATGAAGTTGTTTTATCTTCCTTTGGTCTCAGGAAAATTATTTTCCCCACCAGCTGATCAGTTTTCCCTGGAAGAATGGGGAATAAAATTCATTAAGTCTTACTCATATTTGAAATTTAGAAATGATGTCAGAGGTGTATTTATTCATGTCAGGTAAACGTTTTTTCATGGTCCTGACCTCATGTGTTCGCTTCATTTATCTACCCTGGACTTGTCCACTCTGGCCTGGCTCTTCTGAACGCTTCTGGAACCTCACCAACACAACAGCTCAAGCAAACAGGCCTGGTTTTCATGACGCCAACACTCTCTCCTTCTGTTGGTCCACAGCTAAATACTTTGTAAATAATGGTTTTCTATTATGCATTTTCCAGGAGACCAGACTTCTGGAAATGTTAGTGTTAGAGCAAAACACTAAAGTTTGAATTGATGTCTGTCAGTTTTACTGTCTGAGTTTATCTTCCATCAGAGAACACTTGGCCTCCATAGTGTTTGGAAGAAGGTATGGTGTGGAAACTTCCTAAGTGAGTCTGTTGATTTTTACCTGTTGTACTTAGAGAAGTTTAAGGACAGAACAATGATCAAAATCTGGTAAGACTGGAATTCTTAAATGTTTTCTCCTTAAAGTTAATTTATTCTTTAATATTTACAACTCTTGATTATTCTGTTTTCTGTGTATTTGGCTAATTTGAATATATATTAATATCACCCACCCGATCCGGGCCTACTTCAAAGATCACCTAAAACCCAGAAGTGAGTCACAAAAAAGGTTTAAGTCATGAAGCCACTCAGTAAGAAACGATGCCATTTGTCAGAATGTGTTCTCTTAATTTACACATGTTCCGACATGTTTTGCTATCTGGCTTCTCAAACATTAGTGATTATAGGGCCCCTGGCTTTTCAGAAAATAGGCCCAGAAGCAGAATTGGAGCTGAAGGTCAACAAACATAAGTTAAAAACAAACCAACCAACCACTCTTTGCTATGGAAGCTATAGTAATTGATGCTAATAAGGATGATTTTGAAGAATCAAAACAAGTTTTGGTTATTTCTAACATACTAAAGGATCTGGGAAGTTTGAAATACATTTTTGGATATTCTGCATAGAAGAATGGTTAATTTTGAAATGAAAATTGAAATTTACTTACATAGAAGGTATCCTTGTCTATAAAAAAAATTCTTAATATATAGGGCTGTTATAAGATCATTTAAGATAATACATATAAAGTACTGTTTTATTATTACCAAAGAAATTCATATTTATTATTGAGCAGGTAGAAATATAAGAACCAGAATAACTAAAAATTCTGCTACCACATAGAGCTAGATACCACTGTAAACATTTTTATTTTCAGAAGGTACTTCAGTATCTGATGATACTGCATATCAGAAGATAATGCATTTTTATTTACATTCTGTTTTTTATTGCTGTGCCTCCAGTGTCCCACCGCTTCCTTTCTGCTACCCCCTCAACCCCACCCCTTCCTGATGAATTTACTCTGTTAAACGACATAAATACCAGATATCACTTTTACCCTCAGTGACTTCTCTATAGCACTGGACATTGCCAACCAATCTTCTTCTCATAACTCCTGTGATATTATACCTTCCGGGTTTTCCTCATAACTTCTTAACACCACTTCCTATCTCACACCTAGGTTTCTAGTCCCTGCTGTCTCTTCTCTCCTTGGTACTCCGTCCTCTGTGTACATGACTGCTGAATGTCGTTCTCCATCCTTACTACTTTGCTCCAGCCTACACCCCTGGTCACCTCCACTTGGTTCCTCTGGCATATCTGGTTCAGCATGTCATTGGCTCCTCCAAGCATATCTTCTTCTATTTCTGTTGGTCAACACAGGCTGGAAACTTGGGAGCTTTCAGACTCCTTCTCATTAATCCCTTCTTTCAACAATTCCATTTAGTCAAGCCATCTTGTGTGTATGTATAACAAAATCCACAATGGCTAGCCTGGCTCTCAAAGCTCTCTGAGATCTACCCTTAGCCTAACTATTCTATATGACTTTCACTCATGCACCCTTCATTGAACTCTTCCCCATTACTCATCCCTGATCCACATGTTCCTGTCCCTGAGCCTTTGCTTATATTCTATCCTTGGCCTTTCTCTCTTCTTCCCTGTGCTTACTATAAAAATTAAATTGTCCTCACATGCACTTCTTCAGTGAAGCCTCCCTCTCCTAAAAAAAAAAACAAAAACAAAAAACTACCAGTAACCTCTCCTTCTTTTGAATTCCCTTAGAGCTTTAACAGGTCTCTTTGTAGCAGTTTTTCCTGTCTTGCATAATTATTTGTACCTTTGTCTTAGCCCCCCTAACACACTGCTATGGAAACAAATCTGAAACAAACTGATTATTTTAATTTGCTAATCTTAAAGATGAGGAAACTGAGGGGCGGCTGGGTGGCTTAGTCGGTTGAGTGTCCAACTTCGGCTCAGGTCATGATCTTGCAATTCCTGAGTTCAAGCCCTGCTATGCTAACAGTTCAGAGCCTGGAGCCTGCTTCAGATTCTGTGTCTCCCTCTCTCTCTGTCCCTCCCTCACTTGCACTCTGTCTCTCTCTCTCTCTCTCTCAAAAGTAAATAAACATTAAAAAAAAAAAAAAAGATGAGGATACCAAGTTCCAGGAGACTGCCTTTGAAGCCACACAGCTACAAAATCGAAGATTAAAATCCAAATCCCCTAATTCTCAAACCAGCCCTCTCCTCTACATTTATTTATTTATTACTGAAAAGTATCTACTAAGTGCCAGGCATTTTAAAAAGCTTTTTACAAATATAAACCCATTCAATTTCCATTTTACAGATGAGGAAACTCAATTCAAACCCAAGTAGTCTGGTTCCAGAGTCTGTACCTTTAATCACTATGCCAGCCTGCCCTTCTCCCTGAGAGGGAGCAGGGATTTGGAGTTATGTGTTGCTGATAATAATTATTTTATTACTATTAATGTTTTCATCAGTATAACATTATTGTTATACGTTGGCACTCTTGTAAAAACTTTGTGAATAAATTTATTTCCTCTTCCTAACAGCCTCGAGAGGTAGATTGTGTTATTGTCATCATAGCTATGTTACAGGTGATTTTAACCAAGATACAAAGAGAAATTAACTTCCCCCAGGTTGCACAGTAGTGACCAAGTTGGAATTGGAATCCAGGCAGCCTGGGCCTGACAGCACAGACCGTCAGGATTGTGCTAGACTGTATCTTAGCTTCCAAGTAGCGTTGAGTCATTAGGAAAGTTGTCTTCTGTTTGTCTCAGCATCCTTCTCTATAGAGGTCGGGTGACAAAAGCAATAACCTAGCTCACAGGGTTTTATAAACTCCATGTGAAATATTCATATATATGACAAATACTAATCCAAGGCACCCTTTTTTCTTTTCATTGCCTTTCATTTCATGCAGGCCTTCATTTGGTGAAACTTAAGCAACAGCCGTATATCACGCATACCTGTTTTGAATTGCTCATTCATAGATTTAGCTGGTACCTGAATGGCTCCCACCTTCGCTAGCTGGATGAGTGGGGGCCATCACTCTCCATATAGGCACATAGATGCCATCTAGTGTTAGAGAAGAGAAATGCAAGTTATTCAGGTAAAACACTGGAAGACCTGAGTTTTTTGTTGTTTTGTGGTCTTTGGGAACATGTATGCAATGAAAATTGGGTATATTATAGCACAGTTTTTGAAGGTTACTTAAGATGTCTAAAGATACCATTAATGTGCAATTATTTTTAAGTCATATGGTTTTAGAATGGATTTTAGGTCCTTGACCAGTACATCTTTAAAAGATTTTGGCATTATGGCAAATCTCATTTTATTGAACTTTTTTCTTGCTCTGAGTTGTAGTCATTGAGGGTAATAAATACCTAATTGTTAAAACTGGTTATAATTAACTGAATTTGTTGTCTCCATCTGCTTGCTGTTCATAATGCTAGTCCTCAAACTTCCATATTTCCATTTCATAAAACAATCTGTTCTTCCATTAGGGAAGAAATCTATTACGTTGTTTCCCAAAGAATTTATATCATCAGGTAGTTTCTTTGTTAGCAGATGAGAGAGTATTAAATTAACATGAAAGTTGTGGGTGAAGGTGGTTTTGAAACTGAGAGTGTTATATACCATGTGACATGGTTGCCAAAACAGCAAGAATTCTTAGTGACCATAAACACAGAACATAACTCTTTCAATCATAAATACATGTCAGACACATACTTGGAGCCTTTTCCTGCTCCCCAAACCAGGGAATATTAATGAGGGCAGAGAATAGTTGGAGCTCAGCATTAGTATTTGCTAACAGCTAATTTACTGACATTCTGGATTCTCGACCATGCCTGTATATTTATTTACCTTCACAAAGATGATTCCCAAGTTTAAGTGCACCACATTCTTGGTAGAATCTTTTCTTCTCTCCTGGGCAACTTTCCTCATTATTATAACAACAATAATATTGGACGTTTACTAATTATAGGAACGGTACAGAGTTTTTAATAGGCATAATTTCATTTGGGACTCTTAAAATCCCTGTAAGGGATTATATCTCTGTTTTCCAAATGAAAATAACAAGGCTTAGCAAACTAAAAAATATGCTCAAGACTGTATGGTTAGTAAATAATACATACAGAATATTAATTTGCCAGTCTATACTCTGGTAGACTGAAATTAAAAGCAATTAAAATGGCTTCTTAATCCTTGAGTCTTCGTATAGTGCCTGACTTTGAGTAGGTACTTGATAAATGTTTGTTTGATACCGGTGACCAGACTTCTGGTTCTGACGCCTCCTGATGTGAAACACACCAGGGTGGAAGGGTTGGTAGTGAGAATGAATCAGAAAGGAAAGAAGGTGAGGCAAGTCCTAGAGCCAGAGGAGAAAAGAGAAGGGGTGTAGCCATAACAATGTTTTAGGAAGGAGATCTTCATTTTTCTGCCAAAGGTTGACTTTGTAATAAAAGGTACAAGTTATTCTGGCTGGGACCATGGTCATGTTAACTTAAGCTGACACTCACTAGAGATTAGTGTTAATTTGAGCTTTCTTTCTTGATCTTTCATCTCTATATATTGCTAAATCTTTAAGCAAGGTTAACCATAAATCCAAGTACTACCTATCTGAGCCATCACTCCTGAGACCATTAAGAATTAACTCTCATGAGTGGTTTTTATGCCCCTTGTGTTGAGTTTTGAAGCAAATGGGACCAACTCTCTCCCTTTCTCCTTTTTCCCTCACTGGGTTTTGGGAAGGCCTGTACTATTCTTTGTGGCTGCTCTTCCTGACTCTGCTGTTTTCCCCCTAAACCACATATAGCCTAAGTCTGCTGAGTCTCATGTAACCAAGCACCACATATGTGGCAATGATTGACTCGAGAAGGGCCGTTAGCAGGCCTTGGAAACTGGTTCTCTGTGTCATTTCAGTGTTGATCCTGGGTCTCTGCTCTGTCCTTTATGCAATGGAGGGTCTTTTCAGAACTGTAGAGTTTGAGTACTTGTGCTACTTATGCTAAGGTATATTACTTATGCATTTAACTGTATTTAATAAGTTGGTCCTAACAGATGTTTTGTGTTTTTTTTTTTTTACTTTAATTTTGTTTTCATTGTGTAGGTGTCCTCTGTTTTCTTTCTTAGCTGATAACTCTATGGCCTGATAATGTTCATCTTGACATTATTATTTGAGGGCTCTGGTTCCCTGGGTCCATGACATCAAATTTCTAACAAATGATGCATAAAAATGGGCCATGTTGTTCCAGGGTCTCTGGATTAACAAACCAAAATTATGTAGCGACTAGATTTTGAGGTTGGAGTCCTATTTCTTAAAGCCTTACAGGAGCACATGGCAAATGCACATGGCCCACTGCTCAGTATGGTCCCCAACCTGTCACTTTTATTTTTTTAAATGAGATTCTTTGAAAAGCATAAAGAGTTGATCAGATGTGAACAAACATTAAATGGATTTTCTCTCTCAGATTTTTTTTTTCCACATAGTATGTCTTCTGTTCTAATTTTTTCCGCTAAAACCGTTTGCAAAATTATCCTGGATCTTGTACTTTTGTGTGTGTGGATACAAAGGAATCTCATGCACCTGATGTAGTTGGTTTGCTAGTCTAATAACTTGCCTTTTCCTGATCTCATGGAAACGAGCAGGGGAAGGAACCCAGCACTGAGATGGTTGCTCTAGTGACTTGGTGATTTCCAGATGGGCACCAGAAGACTGCTCCTTCTCATGCTGGCTGGTTATAGAGTCTATGCCGAGTGGGTCGTACAGGTGCTGGGTGTGTTCAGGGAGCAACTCTTTTCTTTCATTTTCTCAGGATACACAGGCCTCTTCTGTCTGATCAACAAGAAAAGGTGAATTTGGGGTTTAGAATTTAATGTAGACAGCTTGTTTTTTTAAAGAGGAAAAAGGGAAAATGAAATCAATTTTAGGACTAAAAATAACCATTGAAGAGAAATATTCATGAAGTGTTGATTGATTGTTTGCACAATGGAAAAAAAGATTAATTTCTCCACCCAGACTCATAACCCTCATCAAAATCAGCTTTTTGTGGGGCCCCTGGATAGCTCACTTGGTTAAGCGTCTGACTCTTGATTGTGGCTCAGGTAATCTTATGGTTCGTGAGTTTGAGCCCCACATCGGGCTCTGAGCTGACAGTGCAGAGCCTGCTTGGGATTCTCTGTCTCTCTCATTCTCTCTCAAAAATAAATAAATATTTGAAAAAAATTAGCTTTCTGTAAGAGCTGGCCATATCCATGTCTGGCTTCTTGAGAATGTGAGCTCCTTTAGTCAAACTCTGTCTCATCCATCCTTTCTTTTCAGTATTTCCTAATTCCTGGCATCATGTCCCACTCCCAGGAGACTTTCCTAAAGATACTCTTCTGATTGAGTAGAGACAATAAATATGTTTGAAGAACTAGACTGCAGAGAGCCAAATGAATTCCATTTGTACCCGTTCAGAGGGAGTATTGGTAAGATGACACTCAGGATTCAGTTGACTAAGGAGTTTAGCAGTATATTAGGAGGAAGGAAAGAAGAACACAGATTAAAATTAAGTAGCCATTAATCTGAACAGAAATCTTTGAATCTTAGAATTTTAGTGCTAAATGTTGGAAATCATTGAGTAATGAAATCCAAATATATTTCTGTTTTCTGCAATTTTATAAAATGTTTTAAAATATTTCTATTTTAAAACTCATTCTAAGGAGACAGACTTACCTGTTATGACAAAAGTCCATGTATTTGTGTAAATTTAAAGGACCCTATATGTTCTTGGTCATAGAAATATCTTAGTTTAGCTTTGTGTAACCCTGGACATCTAGTCAATACCTTGGTACCATGGTTTATAGAATGGGAATAACATATATATTATAGAATTTTGTTGTACTCAAATGAGATAATGTCTCAAAAAGCATTTTTTAGTATAATCAAATATTAGTCTTCCTACTTTTTAATAAATATAGAAATGTTCTAAGTTGTATAAATTGTTCTCCTTTTAATGCATTTTAATATTAAATATTAGAATATATCAGTTTTTAAATGTAAAAACTCTTAAATTATTTTGAAAATTTTAATAAACTTTACATTTTATTTTTGGATTTTTAAATGTTTAAATTCACTCTACAATTATTTTTATCCGTTTAGTCTAAGTTTTTCCACATTGGAGATATGTATATAAAGGATGATTTTTCCCTTATGAAATGTAGAATGTATTTCTGTGTTTATTATAATTTAGACAAGTATTACATAGGAATACATTAAAATTAGGAATATAACTACTATATGATCCAGCAGTCCTACTTCTGGATATATATCAAAAGGAAATGAAATCAGTATCTTGGAAGAGGTAGCTGCACCCCTATGTTCACTGCAGCATTTTTCACAGTAGCCAAAATATAAAAACAACCTATATGTCTTCTGACAGGTGAATGCATAAAGAAAACATGGCATATGTACACAATGGAATATTATTCAGCCTTAAAAAAAAAAAAGAAAAAAATTCTGCCATTTGCACAACATGAACGAACCTAGAGGATATTATGCATAGTGAAATACACCAGACACAGAAAGACAATTACTGTATGATTTCACTAATGTGCAGAATCCAAAACAGTTGAGCTCATAGAAGCAGGGAGTAGAATGGTGATTGCCAGGGGCTCAGGGGTGGGGGACATGGGTAGATGTTGCTCAAGAGTGCAAAGTTTCACTTATGTAAGGTGAATAAGTTCTAGAGATCTTAAGTACTATCATGGCATGGGGACTATAATAGCTTTCATTACTGTATTATATACTTGAGATTTACTAAAAGTGTAGATCTTGTTTTCAATATACATACACACACAAAATGGTAACTATGTGAGATGATAGCTATGTTTATGAGTTCAATTGTAGTAGTCACTTCACAATGTATACATATGTCAAGCATCACCTTGTATACCTTAAATATATACAACTTCTATTTGTTAACTGTACCTCAACAAAGCTGGGGGAGAAAAATACAGTATTTCTCAATAGTGTTTATTTTTGTCCCAAGTAAGTATTCTATAATTAAATGTTATAATAAACAGTCATACTGAAATATATTTGTATCATTAAACTTCTTGAGTATGTTCTAAAATGTATCACTTAAAATGTATAACCATTTATATCCTCAAAAACCTGAAATTTTTTTTTTGTTTTTGTGTGCATGGGATGGAATTTGGTTTTCATATTGTGACTGTGAATGAACACCAGTAGAGGGAGCTCCGGCTCTTCTTTCTTGGTGAATTTAGGGGTCAGCTTGAAAATCAGATTCTGGAAAGGGCACACATTGAGATAAATAATGCATGGTTATGAAAATTTTTAAAGGTATCAAGGGATGACGATTATATTTCTTCTTACCTTTGAGGGGAAATAGTCTCACTTTGATTTCCATGCTTTCAAGTTAGCCACCGTCAAGTAACTAAACAAAAAACTTCTATGTCACATAACCTCTTATAAGTGATCCATCAGGTTGCCTTTTAGAATCAAGAATCTGTCTCTGGTCAGTTGAGGAGGAGGAGGAAGAGGAGGAAGAGTAATGGTGGTAATGTTACTATCTGAAATGAGGTTAAGTAAAATTTTAAATAACTAATAGTCACACTAGCAAGGTCATACCAAGGTGAATTGCTGAGTCACTATATAGGATAGGGAAAGGAAAAAAACATCTCAAACTGCGAGGCATTCAGAAGATTTTTAAGCCAAAATCTAGAAAGGTTCTAGAACCTTTGGTGGTATCTAGAAGGCTGGACCAAATTATTACCTGTCAGTTTCTTTATAGACCCCAGAAGAAAATACCACGTGAGGCTACTGGCTTACAACAACATAGAAGATGGCTATCAGGCAGACCAGACAGTCAGCACTCCAGGATGCGTGTGTAAGTAAGAGTTATGGTAGCACATTTTAACTCTGTATGGTTCACAGTCTTTTTTCTCCTCTTCCTTCTGTAGATTTAAGTCTCATTACTAGTTGGAATCGTTGGTGGTCTTATATCTTCCATGGTGCCTAACATAGTTATCTTCAGCAAGTACCTGCTCAAAATAAATATTTAAGTGAGATGTATTTAATTATAAGAACCTATTTTACTTTTGCAAGCAAAAGACCATTAGAAATTTAACTGGGAAAAATAACCCTGAATACCTTCTGCTTTAACCTTGAGGCTAATACTTTCTTCCAATTTCTGTTCAGTTTTACTTGTGCTAAGACCTGTTAGGGCTTATTGCTACTAAAGAGGGTTTGGATTTAATTTTAAGTCCATAGCTGACCTTCTGGATGTTTCAAGCTGGTAGTTTGACTTCTCAGTGCTTCTGTTTTACAATCTAAGTATTGATAATATTTGATTCCTTCTCTAACTCATGGAAGAGTTGCTGAGAATTAAATGATACATCTCTAGGTGTATCTATGAACCACTTTAGTGGAAGAAAGACTTACAGCCAACTTATATTGTGGGGAGTTATGATTTTATCATTTTGCCACTTTCTATAGTAATATTATGCCATGTAGTAAAGTAACATTGTCTTTTTCAATAGCTGTTCGTGATCGCATGGTTCCTCCTCCACCACCACCCCACCATCTCTATGCGAAGGCTAACACCTCATCTTCCATCTTCCTGCACTGGAGGAGGCCTGCATTCACCACTGCACAAATAATTAACTACACCATCCGCTGTAACCCTGTCGGCCTGCAGAACGCTTCTTTGGTTCTATACCTTCAAACGTATGTAGCTTCTATTAATAGTGTTTTTCTTTGCTCTTTTCCCCACTCATACTTGTTTCTTACCATCTTCGGCCAGCTTAAGCTTTACCTGAAAGCACTTGTCTCAGGACTTCCCTTACTTATAAGATGGCTGGGAGTTTTGCATCTTTATCATATCGAGTTCTGAAAACTGTATCTTTTGACAGTTAGTTTCTGTAAATGATTTTTTGTTGTTGTTTCCCCAGCCTCATGCAGTAAGATTAGATGAGAAGCTAGTATTACTTTCAAGTGGCTAAAGTTAGCATAGTTAAAGGAAGAAACAAAAGACCATTTTTATGCTAGCATCAAAAAATAAAACGAGTATTCTGTTTTCTTGGTTATAGTTAGAAGGATGCCCATCATTATGATTTAAAAGAATGATTTGATGGGGCGCCTGACTGCCTCAGTTGGTTAAGTGTATGACTCGGTTTCAGCTTAGGGCATGATCTCAATGTTCGTGGGATGGAGCCCCACCTCAGGGGCTGCCTGCACAGAGCTTGTTTGGGATTCTCTCTCTGCCCCTCCCCCCCTCCAGCCACCTGCCCCTCCCTACCCCCCCACTCATGCTTGCTCTCTCTCTCTCAAAATAAATAAACTTTAAAAAAAGAATGATTTGACTTGTAGTATTTCAGAGGAAATCATTTTGTATTGGGACGTTTCTATACTGCTAATTTCCTAGTTTCCTTTCAGAGAGGCAACTTGTAGGCTAATTTATATAGGATAATACCAAATGTAGTATTTTAATAGTCAAATGAGATTGCTCTTTTAGGCTAAAAAATTGTTTTAAAGAAAATGAGGTGATAAATAAGAACAGTATGCTTTACCTATATTGACTGGAAATACTGATAATCTTTTAGAAACAATGCACTACCAGCATTAACAACTTCATTGCTCGTTATTATAGATCAGAAACTCACATGTTAGTTCAGGGTCTAGAACCCAACACCAAATATGAATTTGCTGTACGATTGCATGTGGATCAGCTTTCCAGTCCCTGGAGCCCTGTTGTCTACCATTCTACGCTTCCAGAAGGTAAAACAGTTATCTAAATGTGTAAAAATATATATGTGTCGCTTTAAAAAAGATACTACCCTTGTTGCCACCTTGGTTGACCTGTATGCATTTGTTTTGTTTCTTAACTTTTGAAATTTATTTATTTTTATTATATATTTTTTTAAAAGTTCTTCTTACCGCATGTATTGCACAAGTAGATGGGCTTAAGTCTAGCCCCTCTCTTTAGGGAACATTAAATTTTCTAAAATCATGTGTGCTATTCAAGACTGCACCCGAATAATTAAAAATGGAAGGAAATAGCGTATTTAATGATGTTAGGAGCCCACATTAGAGCAAATGTGAGTGGTAGGTTATGTGCACAGTGCGGTGAATGTGATCCCTGACTGAGCACCATTTCTGTAGCTTACCTGTGCCTCTTGCTGAGGTATTTCATGTCTGTGGGACTGCATTTCCTTTTCTGTAGGATGAAGGTAAAGGAATGGATGATCTATATAAGGACCATTGCGGCTCTGTTCTAATTATGCTGAGAGAAACAAAGGAAGGACATTTACTCCAGTGAACATAGGGCCTCTTTACTGTGGTTTTGGCTGTATTCCCATATGTGATGTGGTACCAAAACCCAGCTCTTCATACTTTTAGTTCATATTAAACTGGGGTCACCTAAAATCCCAAGACTTTACTGCTTTCCCAGATACAAATCATTAGTCTAAAGTCTGCCCTGTAAACTCACTGATTCACAACTTTTTGGAGAATAACTAAATATTTTGGTCTCAGAAGTATTTCCTTCAGTGGCTTCCTGGATCAGCTAAATATATATTCTGTACATTTTAGTAATAAATGTAGTTTAAATTCAATACCTAAATGGGGTATGAGACTCAATATTTAATGGGCAGTTGCTACTGGTGGAATTGTAAACTTTTCTAGTTATCAGTTTGGCAAAACAATATCAAAAGTCCTAAACATGCTTACACCCTCTGATTCAGTAATTCCCCACCTAGGAATCTACCATATCCTTTTTCATGATGTTTTAAACATTATAAAAATGAAATTACCTCTCAGAAAAAGAAGAAAAAAATAGTATTTTACCCTTATCACTAGTGATCTGTAATAGCTGTGATTCTGAGATTTTTTTATAGTGGTTTCTAGTTTTTCTAACTCTTTTCCATGACTATGCATCTATTAACTGGGTATTTGAGTGTTTATCACCATTTAATCCTGGTAATACAGTATTTTTTACATGTGTGCACAGCCCCAGCAGGCCCACCGGTTGGAGTAAAAGTGACCTTGATAGAGGATGACACTGCTCTGGTTTCTTGGAAACCCCCTGATGGCCCAGAGACCGTGGTCACACGCTATACCATCTTGTATGCATCCAGGAAGGCCTGGATTGCAGGAGAATGGCAGGTCCTACACCGAGAAGGTAAATATCCTAAATTCTCAAAGAAGATGGGAAGTAAGGTTACTGATGATAAGGAAACAAATGGAAAGAAGGATCTAGTTTATTTTAAATTTATATTTATCAAGTAACAATTATTAAGGATTTGGGCTTTAAAAAAAAATTTTTTTTAACGTTTATTTTTGAAAGAGAGACAGAGCATGAGTGGGGGAGGGGCAGAGAGAGAGGGAGACAGAGAATCCAAAGCAGGCTTCAGGCTCTGAGCTGTCAGCCCAAACTCACGAACTGCGAGATCATGACCTGAGTCTAAGTCAGATGCTCAACTGACTGAGCCACCCAGGCTCCCCAAGGCTTTTTTTTTTTTTTTAATGTTTATTTACTTATTTCTTTATTTTAAGAGAGAAAGCATGAGTGGGAAAGGGGCAGAGAGAGGGAGAGAGAGAATCCCAGGCAGGCTCTGCACTCTGTTTCACCAACCGTGAGATCATAACCTGAGCTGAGATCAAGAGTGGGAAGCTCAACTGACTGAGCTCCCCAGAGCCTCAAGCACTGGGGTTTTATTCAGAGAGCATTGGGAAGCCATCAGCATATCTTAAGCATGAGCATGTGATTCACATTCCAGAAAGATCACTTTTGAATATTGTGAATAGAAGGGGTTTGGTCCAGGAGAAATGGGTAAGAGTAATGCAGAGACTAGGAGGTGACTGTAGTGGTCCAGGAAAGAGACAATAAGCCTGGATGAGATCACTGAGGATTGAGATGGAAAGGAGAGGACAGTCAAAAGATACAGGGGAGGTGAACTTGACAGGACTGGGTAGTTTAGGTAGAGAAGGAGAGGGGTAAGGAAGGGAGAATCATTACAGATGATTACTAGATTTCTGGTGGTGGCGTGTCTTACCCTGGAGTAGCAAACGCTGGAAGAAGACCTGGTTGAAGGTAGCAGACCTGTATACAGCTACTAAAAAGGCCCACATACAAATAAATTGGCCCATATAAATAACTAGGGTCCACTTAAGTACAGGGAAAAGCTGAATGGGACATAGGAACACTGGATTTAATTTTTGTAACACTGATTTTTGTTTTTAGCTGAGAAAAACTAAATTCTAAAACGTTTTAACATTCTTACTGCATGCTTTTATCATTCTATCCTTTTTAAATTTTTGAATCTTCCATTTGGACAAGTCCACATACCAATTTTCAGATGGGCCATCACATAAATGGTAAAGCTTTATTATTTTGGCGCTTCCTTAATTTAGACATGCATACTGGGAAAAGAACAGCTTGCCAAGCAATTAAAAACTTAAGAAGGATTTTAAGAAGGAAATTTTTTGGCCATCTACATATTCTAAACACTTTACAGTGTTTATATTTCTTCATACATTTTACCTTTTGAAGGGAGTATTTACCTAATTAAAATAGGTGTGGATATAATATAAAACTCGTGTGGATATAATATAAAACTCTCTATGCAAACGTAAAACAAACAAGTGGTGACTTTAGTTGGAATTTTAATAGTCATATATTCATATTTTTCATTCTGTAGAAGCTCCACTAAGTAATGATTTCCTGGTCACTGAAGAAACTTGAATGTAATAAGTACTTGACAGCAATGCAGTTTTATGTGTGTATCAATTGATCTATTGCTTCCTAACAAACCACTTTAAAAATTAGCCATCTTATTTTCTCACAGTTCTGTGAGTCAGCAATTTGGACTGGGATCAGCTGGGCAGTCTTTCTTTTGGTCTCTTCTGAGGTCACTCATGAGACTAAAATCATCTCATGATTTCAACAGAGTATGGGTAGCTTAAAAACAGCAGGAGAGAGTTCCAGCATCAGGAGGAGAGGGAGGAAGCTGCACGTACAAAGCTTTGCAAGCCTGTGCTTGTTTCATATTTGCTGATGTCCCACTGGGCAAGGCAAATCAGATAGGCAAGCCCAGAGTTAGTGTGGGAGAGCACTGCCCTTGGGTGTGGATAGACAGAGGCACCATTTATTTAGGGCTATTAGTCTTACAGGCTACCACAGTATTCTTTAAATGTATACTTTAGTTTTAGTTAATTCCAAAATGATTTATTGACACATTTGACAAACTTGATTTAATGAGGTGTTATGTATAAGTAATTAATCTTATAAGTAAGTAATTTATCACAGAAGTACATATTCCCTTTAGCTCTTCATTTGTACCTGGCTAAAAAGAAACAGTATTTTGTTTTGGTTCCTTTCATTGCATTCATTTGTCAGTTTCAAACAAGGTTCAGAAAACAGTATTTTGCCTCACTGATGACCCAGTAGTGAAATGGATTGTAATTGCAGGTTTTTACATCTATATAAGCCTTTCTAACTATATAATCATGCATGGGAGAAAAAAATCTATTTTTGCCATTATCCTACTTTTGTGATTTTAAGACACATTCATAGCAAAAAGCGTTTGTCTTTTGTTAAGTATAGAGAACGCCTTTTTATAGCTAATGTTAGTATTTCATAGAGGACAAAATGAATAATATAGGTAAAAAAAAACATTGAATTTATTTTTTTGAGAGCAAAAAATATAAATGGTTTGAGTCATCCACTTTTATTTAAAAAAATTTGTTTAATGTTTATTTATTTTTGAGGGAGAGAGAGAGAGAAACAGAACGTGAGTGGGGGAGGAGAAGAGAGAAAGGGAGACCCAGAATCAGAAACAGGCTCCAGGCTCTGAGCTGTCAGCACAGAGCTGGATGCGAGGTTCGAACTCCTGAGCCAAGCTGTGACATCATGACCTGAACCGAAGTCAGATGCTCAACGCACTGAGGTTGGCACCCATGCACCCCTGAGGCACCCCTTTTAAACCAAAAGCAAAAAACACAACATGACATTTAAAGAAAGAAATAGAATGTAAAATGGTCTTTCATGTCTAATTATGGCAACTTTCAGAAAAGGTAAAAGGATAGAAAGATGAGGGAAAAGGAAGAGGAAAAATATCAGTATTTCTTTCCTATATATCTATTAATCTTCTATACATATTTTATTATACATTTTATGTGTATATTTAACTCACATATTTATTACCAAGTGGAATAAGATTTTCTCGTTAGTGAAAACGTTAAAAAAAGTTTTTTTATGTTTATTTTTGAGAAAGAGAGAGAGATGGAGTGTGAGCAGGGGAGGGGCAGAGAAAGAGGGAGACACAGATTCCAAAGCAGGCTGCAGGCTCTGAGCTGTCAGCCCAGAGCCTGACGCAGAGCTTAAACCCAAGAACTGTAAGATTATGACTTGAGCTGAAGTTGGACACTCAACCGAGTGAGTGACCCAGTCCTCTCCATTAGTGAAAACATTTAAAAAAATGTTCATGATGACCAGATGATATTTGTGGCTAAAATTGTACATGGTGAAATGATGGGGCAGAAATGTGATATGAAATTATACTTGTGTATAATTTAAAGTGATTCAGAAATTATAGTCTTTACCTTCCCGATCTGCAGTAAATCATCACAAACTAGTCAATTATTTTAAAATCTAAAAGGCACTGAGAAATTATGCCCTATACTATAGCAATTCCTGAACTCTATTTCTCTTAACGTGAGTGTCCCAAGATTATCCAAGATGTCCCTTGTTCAAAAAAAAAAAAGTTCTATGAATAAATAAATTTGGTCTAAATAAAGATATCATTTCCGCCTATTAGGGATTCACACTGGAAATTAAAGTCCTTCAGTAAAGGAATCCATTTAACTCAACATTTGCCAAATAGAATACCAATAGTAGGAACAAATTGATTTATTAAATGAATTCTTACTGAGAGATTACTGTGTGACAGGCTCTTTTCTAGGCATTGGCAGTACTACAGTGAACAAAACAGTGTTCCTTCCCCATTGAAACTTATATCTCAGGTAACACACAAACAAATATGTAAATGTTCAGGTATGTCCTAATGTTATAAAGCTACAATGGGGGGAAGAGACAAAGTGATGGAGGTAGTAAGGTTAAGTTCTTTTGGAAGAAAAGTCATCTGAGCAGAGCCATGTGGATATCGGAAGAAGTACAAAGGCCGTGAGACAGAAGTGTGCTTAGCATGTTAGAGGAACAAGAAGGCCAGAGAGGCTAGAGTAAGGGACAGAGCAAGCAGTAGAAGATCAGGGGGAAGGAAACCAAGGGCAGATCTTATAGGCTGGACTTTGTAGACCACACATTTTATTCTAGGAGAGATGGAAGACATTGGAGACTTTGATCAGATTTATATTTTGAAAGGATTACTCTGGGGGTTCCTGTGCGGCTCAGTTAGTTAAGCGTCCGATTTTGGCGCAGGTCATGATCACATGATTCATGAGTTAGAGCCCTGCACTGGGCTCTGCACTAAAAGTGTAGAGCCTGCTTGGGATTCTCGCTTTTCTCTCTGCCCCTCCCTGACTCGCACTCACAATTCTCTCAAAATAAAAAAAATAAACCTTAAAAAAAATTTTAAAGCATTACTCTGGCAACCACCTGAAAAACTGATTATAAGCAGGTAAGTGTAGAAGTTGAAGAGACCATTGGACATACAGCTGTCCACGTGAGAGTTAATGGGCATTTGGACAGGAGTGATCATGAGGAAGGTAGTAAGAAGCTCTAAGAACACAATTTGAAACAACAGCATGCTAGATTTGCTGCAGATTGATACGGAGTGTAAGGAAAAATGAGAAGCAAAATTGACAGGATAAATCAAAGGCTTGGTTTTTTCAAGTACAGAGGTTGATTAATCAGTGTGAGGGTTAAATTCATGGGAGAGGTGTGGAAAAGTTAGTGGTATAACTAAGAAATAATCACCATGTACGTGATCTTTAAAACTATAGGACTGGAAAACAGTCACTTAGTGAAGACAGAAGTGAGTTCTGAGACTGCATTCTGGAGTGCTTCTCCAGCCTCAAAATCTTTCCCTGTGCTTTTTTATCCTAAATGAACACTCCTTTGGTGACAGGTATTTCATATTTTAATAGAAGTTCAGTTGGCGTTTACTGAGAATTGTATGAAGCATTATGCTAGCCACCTTAAGCTGTTCAAATGTGCAAAATATTTCTGTCTTCCAGAAGGGAAAGAAGGGAAGGTCAGAGGTGAGGAAGAAGACTCCCTTTCATTGAGTGTATACACTTATGTCAGAGACTTGCCAGTGGTAGTTTATTTAATGCTTTCTAATAATTATATGAGGTGGGAATTAATTGCCCCCATGAGGAAATTAAAGTTCAGTAATGTGCCCCAAGTCACAAATTACATAGTTGGGAGCATGCCAGCATTTGATCAACATTGATCCAACACTGAGGCTATTGTACTGTCTGGTTTGTGAAACTCCAGAACAGCTAAAGATTAAGATACATGTGAACAGCTGTGGACCAGAGTAGTCACATTAATTGAGATTGAGCTAGTCTGCTGAGAGAATACAGGGACAGGCATATCACTTCAACATTTGGGAACTGCTTTGAGTAAATGGTTTTGTTCTTCAGAAAGCAGCCAGAATGTTAGTTTTTTTTTTTGTGTGTGAAGGACGATTTTTTCATGGGACGTGTCCACACAGCTCATCTGTTTATAAAACTTAAATGAAAAGATTTTTAATTTCAGGTAGGGATTGGTTTTTTCCAAACACTTTAAAAAATTAATGTAAAGTATTCTATGCTAAAATGAAAACTCAATTTATTTATATGTCTATTGTGAAGAAATTGAAATGATTTTCCTTCTAGTTAACTGTAACCTGTCACAATACATCTTTGTTTTTTTTAATTCACCTGGCTGAGAATATGGTAGCCATAGAAAGACTCTTCCTGATTCTAAATAAGGGTCAGTTTGTTTATTTAACAGTTGTGTACTCATGTAGCTCACACTGTCTTCAGGCCAAGCTGAAACCAGAGAACATGAAAACAAGTATGTTCAGCCCTCGCATAGCTACTTGGTTCAGCTGCCTCACACCATGTGACCTCAGAGGTGGCCTCTGAATCATGACCTGAGCTCTGAGATCACCCCACATTTCACTTGCATAATGAAATATACTCTAGCAAGTGTAGGAGAATAGTGAGGTCTGGCCTGGGGGTGACTGCTATAAGCTCTTTGAAGCTATTATTTTTTTTAAATTTATTTATTTGAATTTAAGTTATTTAACATACAGTGTAGTATTGGTTTCAGTAGTAGAGCCTAGTGATTCATCACTTACATATAATACCAAGTGTTCATCCCAGCAAGTGCCCTCCTTAATGCCCATCGCCCATTATAAGGATGCTCTGAGTCGGGGAAAAAGTGAGATGAAGTCTTCTTAGGGAAACTAGGTTCCCTGTGAATATCAGTCCACAAATGCAGGCTTAGGACAACTTTCTCATTGGACACTCTTACATCTACATTATTAACGTTAGAATTAATTCCTAGGGTGGGAATTCCTTTTGTAAAAAAATACTTCAGTGCAGTGGCAGAGCAAGAGCAGAGAGACCCCACAAGTAATAACAGTACACATATAGGAATCCTTCTTAGCCATCATGCCAACAGAGGAAAGATCTTTTGATACCATATATATATATAAATTTAAGTGATGGTTCCTTTGGAGGATAGTAGATGCTAAGCAGAATATCAGTGGTAGTTTCGATAGTTAATCTGAGATCTAGGTCTTCAACACTCTGAGGTTCCTACATAACTTCGGCATTTTCCTTCCTGTTTATTTTTAAGAAATTTTAGATAATGATTGAGAGAGTGAGAAATATATTCATACTTTCAAAAATAATTGTGTTGTTTCTAATTTAAGAAGTAAGAACAAGATCCTCTGTCACAACTGATTACTATAAATAGTTTAAACATTTCTTTTTTTTCCGTTTTTCTTGTTTATTTTTTTAAGTAATCTCTGTACCCAGTGTGGGGCTCACACTCACGACCTCAAGATCAAGAGTCACATGCCCCACAGACTAAGCCAGGCAGGCATCCCTAAACATTCCTAAAGGATCCCTAAACATCCCTTTTTCTAAAAGAAAAAAAGACTTTCACATTGGATTTAAAAAATCTAACTATGACTGTTGAATCTGGGTTCATTGTACCATTCTCTCTTTGTTTGAAATATTGTAAAGAGTTTTTTTTTCTCTTTAGAATACTATGTTTGAAATATTCTAAAGAATTTTTAATGCTGTTTGTATGCATATGTATGTAAAGAGCAAATTTTATGTATATATAAAATCTGAGGGGATAAAAAACATTGTATAAAAACCTAAACAAAAATACATACAACTTTAAAAAACTCCTAAAACAAAATTACAGAGAAGGATTATATACAGGCAGTTCGCATGGTACAACGTTAAGTGAAAACTCTAAAATATAAAAAATTCATGTAGTAAATATGTACTCCTACATGTACAGTGTGTATGCATGTATGCACGAACATGCATGCACGCGCGCACACACACACACACACACACACAAATAAACCAAAATGTTAACAAAGGGAGATTGTCACCTTATTTATATCTGTATTTTCCAAATGTTCTACAATAAACGTGTTACTTTTATAATCAGGAAAACATTTTTCAAATAAAGGGTCATGGTTGTGTGTTTTTTTAAAAGATAAATAAGGTTTACTTAAATTTGTAATTTGATATATTTATAGGGGCAATAACCATGGCTTTGCTAGAAAACCTGGTGGCAGGAAATGTGTACATTGTCAAGATATCTGCATCAAATGAGGTGGGAGAAGGACCCTTTTCAAATTCTGTGGAACTGGCAGTCCTTCCAAAGGAAACCTCTGAGTCAAATCAGAGGCCCAAGCGTTTGGATTCTGCTGATGCCAAAGGTCTGTATACTGCCACAGTCACTGATTTTTCTTAAGAACGTACAGTATTTTTTTTTCAGCTCTTCTGTACTGTTTTTCCTCTCCTAGCACAGCCATACCCCTAAACCTGCACTCAGCTCTTTGACTTGTTGCTCCATGGCTGTTCCCTGCATTCTAGAAGTAAACAAACTTTACCTCAGAATTAACTGCAGTTTTCAGACTACTGTGTCCCAGTTACTTCTCTTCCCAGCTGTGCAGCCACCAAGACAAAAGAGCCACACGTCCCGAGGACTAATGGGAGTAGGCTTCCAGAGAGGTTTTGTGGAAATAAACAGCAGTGCTGGTTGTGGTGTTCAAGCTGAAAGCATGGTTTTCATTAAGAGTTTTTACCACAGAAAAACAGCCTTTCCAGAGAGAAACTTGTTTCTCTCCAGAAAAACAATAAATAGGAGAAATATCTTTAAAGAGACACCCTCACTCCATTCAGGGCAATTGTCATGTCCTGAAGGAAACCAGGGCCTCCTGTGGTACAGGACAAGCCACCTTCTTTTCCTCCTCTTTGGGGAAGTGGGCCTGTGGAGAGGGAGGGGCTTTAAATGGAGGAAATGCCAGCTGAACTTGGCAGGGCTCGTAGCTCCTCGGATAGTCATTCAGTACCTTACTGCTGTGTGTGCAGGTGTGTGTGGGGGGTGGTGAGAGAAGAGAAAGACAGGGAAGGAGAGAGCGGAAAAAAAAAAGAGGGCAGAGCTTTAAGCACTGGAGGGAGGTAGCACTGGTAGCTACCTTATCATGGGAAAAGGAGAGCGAGGCTCATATTCACTTCTCAAATACCTTGCTACTCAGAGCGTTTAGGGACTAGCAGCATGAGTATCACCCAAGAGCTTGTTAGATTAGATGTGCAGAATCATGGGCCCCACCCCCAATGTAGTGAATCAGAATCTGTATTTTAACATATCTCCTAGTGATCATGTGCACATTAAAGTTGGAGGAGCCCTGGTAAGTAAATGCAAGCATGTACATGGAAAACTAATCTTTAATATACAAGATCTGCTTTTAAGGTAATATGACATGAAAGCTACCCTTTGGTTCATCAAGAAACATATATGCCTTGTGTCTTTCAGCATTGTAAGTTATGCACTGGCGTTCACGTTTCATGTAATAATGTAGTATTTAGAACTTGTATTTGGAATCTTCGTTATGGGAAGATAAACTGATCTTTGAGATGACCAATAAAAGAGTAATACTTTTCTGCTTAGACACAGATACTGCCAAAAATTTTTCCTATGAGAGGAAGAAAAGTTATAGAAAAGTACTTATCAATTATGATAAATGGAACCATTTATTTTTCTGATTGATTCTGAGTGTATGTGTTTCTGCTTCTAGTTTATTCCGGGTATTACCATCTGGACCAGAAATCAATGACTGGCATTGCTGTGGGCGTTGGCATAGCCTTGACCTGCATCCTCATCTGCGTTCTCATCCTGATATACAGAAGTAAAGCCAGGTGTGTTTCCATTGCTAGACACTTTGAGGTGGTTAAAAAACATTTAAATTACAGTAACCACAAGAAGCAAATTGAAGTCAAGGGCCTTCAGGAGCAACTGGGATTTTCCACTTTAAAATAATGTTATTTCAGTTCTTAATTGCTATACAGATGTGCTCACTTTGGGAGGAGATTATTTTTTTTGCCCTTTGAAAAAACTGTACCAATAAAATATTCTTTAGAAAAAAAAATTTTAATGTCTATTTACTTTTGAGAGACAGAGACAGAGAGACAGAGAGCAAGCCGGCTAGAGGCAGAGATACAGGGAGACACAGAGTCCAAAGCAGGCTCCAGGTTCTGAACCGCCAGCATAGAGCCCAACGTGGGGCTTGAACTCACAAACTGTGAGATCATGACCTGAACCAAAGTCACACGCTTAACGACTGAGTCACCCAAGTGCCCCACCAATAAAATATTCAGTGAGACCCTAGTTTCCTCATTTCCTTTTTATTTTGAGGAGTACAAAATATATCCTTTGGTTTCTTTTTTAAAATGGCACACTTAATCTGATGTATGTGCTGATTGAGAAGATTCCTTACTCTCTGGAATATTTTCACACTTAAGTAGCCTGCCATTGAGAGCTCCTCCCTTACTTCCTCCACAGGACATGGGTTTGGGATTCTCCAGACATGGGGTAAAACAAATACAATAATTAGGGATCTGTTCTTTGTATAAATTGTTAGTCTTATTTGTAGTTCGACTTGGGCTAAACCCTCAGTATTCAGTAAATTTGTCTGTATCTAACCTTTTATGTTTTGGCTTTTGCTTTTATTTATCCTAAAGTTTTTTACTGTATTTTAAAAAAGCAAACTCAGATACACATTATTTTTGGATAATCCCTATCACTAGACTCCCTCCATTAGCACTGATTATCAGAATTTACCCTGTAAGTTTTGTACTTGTGCATAAAAACGTACTCAGAAAGCATATTATGTTAAAGAAAGAATTCTAACATCCTTTTATATATTTAACTGGCTTAGTTTTGCTGTATAGGTTTCTCACTTTAAGAATTTTTTTATAAAATTTTTCTACACATTGTTTTAGTGATACCTAAATCTTGCAAAAGTGCTATGGTAAATTTACCATCATTAACTGGCACCTGAATTGTTACATTAGTGTGATGGACGATCTGTCGACCTGAAAGGGAACGTGTGAATTTTAAAATTATAATTTTCTAGATAAATTTGATATAATCAATAGCAATAAATAATAGTACTTTTGTAACTATTGAGGTTTTTCTTAAGTGTGAAAAGTAATTTTATATAAGCAGATATTGGGGCAAAAAAGAAATACAGAAGGTTCTTCAAATCACAAAAGTTTGCAGCAGTGAGTTGGGATATAAAAATCTAATACTCCGTTTCTAAAGATATTTGAGAAACAAGCATTGAAGAACTCCACTGTTTGCGAAGTTGTGATTGTAGACCAAATTTGGTACATTTGTCTAGATCTCCTATGAAATTAGAAGATTTCCTATTCTTGCAATATTTCAGGAAATCATCTGCTTCCAAGACGGCACAAAATGGAACTCAACAGTTACCTCGTACTAGTGCCTCCCTAGCCAGTGGAAATGAAGTAGGGAAGAACCTAGAAGGAGCTGTAGAAAATGAAGAATCTTTAATGCCAATGATAATGCCAAACAGCTTCATTGATGCAAAGGTACTCTGAGCTGAGATACTGATTTGCTGCATAATCCTTCCCTCAGTTCGTCTTCCCTTTATGTGTGAAATTTACTACTGAAAAATCATATGTTGAGCATATTTCATCCATTCTCTACTTGAAGAAATGTAAAACAGTTTCCTTTTCCTTACATAAAATATTTGGGGAGAAGAAGATAAGGATAGATAAAGGATAAAGGTATAAAGGATTAGAGAGATACAGAAAAAAATGAGAAGTTAGCATAAATTCGATTAGATGTGGTTATGTGGAACTAACATGTCTTAGATAAGGACACCAGGGTCATTAATCTATATTTACTATAATTTGAGCTGCCTTGTATTTACTGGGTATGCAGTTTTTTTATTAATCCATTCTTTTTTTTTTTAAGTTTATTTTTATTTATTTTGAGAGAGATAAAGAGGAAGCAGGGGAGGAGCAGAGAGAGAGGGAGACAGAATCCCAAGTAGGCTCTGTGCTGATAGCACAGAACCCAGTGTGGGGCTCGAACTCAACGAACCGTGAGATCATGACCTGAGCCAAAGTCAAGAATTAGATGCTTAACCGACTGAGCCACCCAGGCGCCCCTTTATTAATCCATTCTTATACTTAGTTTGGTTGATTTTTTTGACTGCCTTGAACATCAGAACATTCCAGGTACAAACAATATTTTTAAAAATATGGAGTATCTAAGTAGATGTCTCAAGATCCTTCCCTTTATAGACTAAGGAGGTTGGATATAGTAAAGAAATATCATTGGAGGATGTTACTTCATGTCCTTTCCACTATATGTAATAACAGTACAGTGATGAGCATTAGGAACACCAACTGAAAATTATTTTTAGTCACATTGCAACATTAGTATGCATTATTATAATACTCTCATAACCAATGTGGTATAAATCAGGTATCCACAAACTATAACCTCGCCCAAGCCAGTCGATCGCCAGCTAAGAATCTTTTTCACATTTTTAAAGGGTAGTTTGAAAAAAATATGTAACAGAAGAGAAGAAAATGGGACAGAGGCCATATAAGGCCTGCAAAATCTAAAATATTTACTATTTGACTCTTTACAGAGAAAGTTTGACAAATCCTAGTATAAATTCTTCCCTAGCCCTTCCCTAAAATTTAGAATAACAGAAGTCTAATAACACTCAAGAAATGTTGATATTAAATTTTATACAATTATATTTAACAGATGCAACCTCCTTGTATCTAGCGCAGTGCTATATATGAGTAAATAATAATGAATTCATTTTTGCTACTCCTCTTGTCTTTTTAATTTAGTTAATTTGTTAATAATTAATGACTTAATTATTAATTTATTAATAATTCGTTTAATTTGGTGGTTTAGCTCGTGTTTTCTGATACACATGTAAGCCGTTCAACTCATTACAAATTAATCTAGAACATTGGATCCTAAAACTCCTAAATAAGCAAAGAAGTACTAAAATACATTGGGGTTCTGTTACCAACTTGGAACTGGATATGAGAAAAGGACTGAGGAAAAGTGGTGTGGGGAGGAAGACATGGGAAAAAAGAGAGAATCTAAAGTGAAAAGAGGGTCTCCTGGGTGGTTCCGTCAGTTGTGTCTGACTTGATTTCAGCTCATGTCATGATCTCATGATTCCTGGGTTGGAGCCCCTTGTCGGGCTCTGTGCTGAGGGTACGAAGCCTGCTTACCGTTTTTCTCTCTCCCTCTGTCCCTCCCCCGCTCCCTTTCTCAAAGAAAGAAAGAGTCAGAACAGAGGGAGGCTTATATGAAGCAGAGAAGCCAGTTTGGAGAATGGATCTCTCAGTTCCCTTGGCTTAGCCTAAGAGCTGACCCTCCATTTATTGCCATTGTTGAGCAGTGTTGAGCATATGCAGACCCATTGTTTTTCTTCCCCACTGCTTTTTAAGTTTTCCAAATATGTGGAAAGGTTGAAGAATAATGTAATGAATGTACAAATAATTGTCAGTATCTTGTCGTACTTGTATATTTCTCATATTTTTGTTTCCTGTACCGTTTGAAAATAATTTTTGGAATTATTACACTTCACAGCAAATAATTCAGCATATATATCTCTCTTAAGAATAAATCTATTATGTCTTTTTGATCACTAACAAATACCCTGAATTTGTTGTGTACTGCTTGTGTGAAAAAAGAAACAGTGATGTCTCTGATGTTTTTTCTTTTAACATTTAAAAATTTTGTGTGCCACATATTACATGTTAAACTGAAATAAACTGAAATATACTGAAATAAACTGAAATAAACTGAAATCTGTAATATTTACTTTTTCTCCTTTTTTTTTTCTCTAGGGAGGAACTGATCTTATAATTAATAGCTATGGTCCTATAATTAAAAACAACTCTAAAAAAAAATGGCTTTTTTTCCAAGATTCCAAGAAGACAAAAGTTGAACAGGTAACCCATCTAAATGAGAAAAATTTTTGGCAACCCATGGTATTATGAAATGATAATTAAAAAGAGAGGAAAATGTAAATGAATGCTTTAATTTTCATTTCTCTCTGGATATGATTTTATTAATTTCGAGCATGACTCTATGGAAATCCATGGTGCGTGATCACCGAAGTGACAGTTGGAATAGTAATCAGAGCTGTGGTTTTCAGCAGGGAAAGGGGGACAGTGGAGAAAGGGATGGGGCAGGAATATGCATCAAAAATTACTGAAGAAGCCTTGGGACACTTCTGATGTACAGCCACTTGGGTGGGGAACTACTGACTTAGATAATCCCTTTGTGATGATGGCCTTTCACCCATGTATTTGAACAGATTGCTATCTCAAAATATATAGAATATGTAAAACCATATATTATTTTTCAAGAGCACTCTATCATCACTGACAGTGTCTTATGTATTGTTGTCTAGCCTCAAAGAAGATTTGCTCAAGCGGTCTGCTTTTACCAGCCAGGCACTACTGTGTTAATTAGCGATGAAGACTCTCCCAGCTCCCCAGGTCAGACAACCAGCTTCCCAAGACCCTTTGGTGTTGTAGCTGATACTGAGCATTCAGCGAATAGTGAAGGCAGCCACGAGACTGGGGATTCTGGGAGGTTCTCCCACGAGTCCAATGATGAGATACACCTGTCCTCAGTTATAAGCACCACGCCCCTGACCTCCAGTTCCTTTGCTGGCAGTGATTCAGGTGGAGATCCCTCAGCGAGGAAGGGTGAAGACCCTGCAGTGCCACTAGATGCTGAGCAAATGTCCCCTTCAGTTCTGCAGCCACCATCGGCCATGCTACGCTTTGATAAGAATGATTTTCCAATCTAGAGGCCATGTTCAGGTATTCTCGCCTTTAAGTCTGTTCGAAGGACAATGAACAGGGAGCCAAAGCCTTTTGTGAAAATTTGGATGTCTTATTGGGTATTTCAGCTTTTTTTTTTTTGAATGTGTTTTGTTTTTTATTTTTAAACTCACGTATTTTGAATGTTTGTCAGCAATGTGAAAAGACAGTCAAGATATTTGACTGAATTATAAAATATATCACTGGAGCAAAGGGAAGACTTTTGAAAGCCCCTTTGCTGACTATCTACCTCAGTTTGCCAGATGGCAAACTCAGAAGACAACTTAGTTACCTCGTTTATTGTGATAGTTTATCTCAGCTACATAACCAATGATACTTCCTAGTAGCATTTTGTTTTCATTGCTGTGTGTGTAGTGTGTGTGATCAAAGGAGTCATATAGGTATATGGGTAAGAATGTTTATCTGAAGCTCTGATTTTTTTAAAGAAAGCTGTGACATCTGCATGGTTTGGATAATTTAATACCTCTGGCTGTGCAGACTGTCAAACCACAGAGAAGAGAAAAAGTGGGACTGTTGATTTTAATGAATTATCAAAACAAAGAAAGTGTCTCTCTTTTGAGAATAGAACTATTCAGTAGCATATAGAGAATACTATTGTTTCAAGGGCCTTTATGTTTTGGGCATTAGAGTCTGAGTGCTTTATCTGCTGTACCCCAACCTCAGCCTGCCTAGAGCCGTGCCTTTTCCCCCTTCCCCTTTGCCTGACAGTTGGCCAAAGGCCGCACTGTGTAGTTTGCAAAGCATCCTCAACATTTCCAGAATTAGTTGTAAACCTCCATGCAGAAAACAGATTTTTAAAGAGAATCAGTTAGGCTTTTGGTTTTGTTTTTAATCCCACCTTAGCTTTAAAAAAAGGGGGGGTAAAGAAATTTCATAAAATTTTAAGAATAAAGATAAATGCAACAGTAGACCATAAAATGAACTAGAGGTTATCATGGTAACAGTGCCTTCTGTTTTATATTATGAAATTCTTTGCCTTATACCTTTTTAATATTCATGAAGTTATTTAGTAATACAAGAAGTTGCCTTAAGAGTTTCTTGGATTTTATCAGTGACTATTTTTGATGTATAGCATCTTATCAAAGCATTTTAGTTTGTTCTTATGCAGGTTTTGTTTAGGGATAAGTATTCAGGGCTCTACCACCTTTCTTGTATTTTCTTGAATTCTTAAGAGAATTTGGTACTCTATTTAATCTTCTTTCAGTGTCAATGCTGTGAATGTGGAATGCTAACTCCAGGAGTGAGTTAATCCTCTTGCTGGTTTGAAATCAGCAAACTGTTTACTCAGCCACCTAGAATAGGCCTTCTTTCAGTCATGAGTTAGTTACCTACCAGGTACCCAACAGTGGGAGAGGAAAAAGAATTAAACACATGGTGTAGAAAGGGGGCCTCATATATATATTTTTTCATAAGTAGTTCTTCACATTATCTGAAAATGACTTCTGAACCTCATTTTAAAAGGAATCTTAATGGATTTTTCCCTTGAGACCTTTGGTGTATGGGGGTGGGGGACAGGCTATGCTAAATGGTGTTCTAAAATCAAAAGAATATTACTGGATAATAGTCCCGCCTCCATCATCTCCTATCCCATTGTCTGATGATGCATTTCTTCGTTTCTTAGTTTGTAGTTTTGTGCCAAACTGGATGTGTTCAGAAGCAGACCAACATTACGTGCCAGCAATCACTTCTGAACTAAATTCAAAGTCCCCATTTAGTTATCTAAGTCTGGGCTTCATGGCAGAACAAAAACAAAAAAAGCAGAGCTTTAGGTGAACAATCTGAGGCAAGGGAAAATGCTGCTCCTGCCTTTATAGCTCCTGTTTTATACTACCTCCTTTTAAAGTTATTCTAGTGTTATTTTTTTCCTGTACTCAGGGAACATTTTGTTACTTTTAAGCTGCCTCATGCAAGCATGGGCAAATTGACAGGGTATGGTGTCTTTTGGTTTGTAAGTAGGTATGTGGGGCCAACTTTTATCAGCATCCAAAATTAATGAATACAACGAGTTCATTTTATTTTTTAAACTTTCATTAAAAGGCAAATAAAATCTAAAGTTGAAACATCATCCTTTATGGTTATGGAAGATATGTCCAGGACTGCATGAATTTGAATCATTTTAAAAGCCTAAAAAGATGATCTGAAAGCCCTTAAGTAAAGTATTTTGTTTGGTTGGCTTTTGATGAATAGGCCCATAGTTATTGTAGATCTTTAGGCTATAACTATTGGCTAATTATTTACCAGTACATTTTTACTTTTTCACCTTTTCATTTTGTTCTTATACAGATTTTTTTCATAATAATCCTGTTACCAAAGAATTTTCAGTAGAAGGTAAAAATTTGATTATAATTTCCCCCCAAATTGAATTAACTAGAAATATCTATAGGTATGAAGCTTATGTAAGTAGTTACTAACCCAAAATAATAGGGTTTATATTGATTGTTGTAGTTAAATAGACTAGTAATTTCAACTACCTTATTGTTACCAGAGCATTTAAAATAAGTTCTTTACCAGCAGATAGTTCCAAAGAATTTCAAGTGTAATTTTTTTTTTCTTCAGCAAATAAATCTTCATATACAGTATTAAAGTATTTTTAAATTGTTGAAACTACTTGTTGGAGAGAAAAGAAAATCTTTTCACCAAAGATAAATATTTTGGTCTCATTGAATAAGATATTTAGTATACACCAAAGACTTCTTTTTACTTGGCCAAAGCTAGCTTCTTTGAAGTCTTAAGTCTGAAACTGTAACTAAAACCTGAAGGTTCTCATCTCTCATAGTGGTGTTACTTCGTGGTATTTCATTCCAACAGGGCTGATATGCAAATGGTAACTGTCTTCTTTTCCAAAGACTTACTTGCTATAAGTACTGACACACGCATGCCATTTTTATGCCAAATATTACAAGATTCTGCTCATCAGTATTTTCATACCAAAGACCATTAAAATATATAGATTAGTCTGTAAGTAAAGATGAGCAGATTTGAAATAATTTTATTTAGAGGCTGTAGGAATCTAGCTTTAAGTAGCAAAAGATATCAAAGGGCTAAGTTTACATAATTAAAAGCAATACGATTATGTTGGTATTTATCAGTGTTTTTATTCAAGTACTTTTTATCAGCAAATTAAAAAAAAAACCAAAGATATTTAAGGTTATCTCCACATATAGACATTTGTTTGTACATTAAACTGTTGTTTCTTGTTTTTATGTCAACCAAACATGTCTCTCCAGAACCCAGTCTGTATCCAAATAGCATACCTAGGGACTTTCCATTAAATCTGCTGATTCAGCCACAGGATGTTTTTGCCAAATGATGTGATTTCTTTCCTAATCACCTTGAGTGTGAGATGTCAACAGAAATCTCAGCAAGTTTTTCCATTCCAGAGCATATGGCAATCCCTGAATTAGCCTGTACAGTCTTCCTCTTGTTAAAGCATTACCTGGTTAACTCAGAGGCTTGGGGCAGTCCCTTAATAATAGGGATGTTCTCACCTGTGGGGAGCAGTGGGCTATATAAGCCAAGAAATCATATCACTGTTTAAGTGAGCGTCCTTTGATAGCTGTTGAAAGTTGTCCATAAGTTGAAATATTTTAACTGCATCAAGGGAGCCTAGGATATTTCAAAGTTTAGGGGAACCCTAGATGAAACCAAAATTTTTTAAATGAAATCTGTAGTTTTATATTTTGATTAGCCTAAAAGCAAGGACACAGCTTTATCCACTAAGTAGCTTATAAAAAATCTGCTTTGGCACACCAGGGCAATTAGATGCTCAGTGAAATGCCTTTATTTGCCTTTGCTTCAAACAAGAACAGTGCCAGCATTGGAAACAATAACAGTGATTTGCATTAGTTTGTCTAGACTTTGTTAAGGACTTCTGCCAGAAACTTGCTCATGTTGACTACTCAGGATCATTTGTCAAGTCCATATGAAGACACCTTTGAGGAGTGTCACAAAAAAAAGATGAAATTGAAAGTATCTTTGTCTGTTTTTAATGCAAGAATATCCAGATGTGGTTCCACTTGAGTGGTGGCTACTGTGATTCACATATGTTTATATTTCATTGAATGTAAATTTTTAATACTGAATGTAAAAGAAAAAGTTCCAAATATATGGAAAAGAGTCATGATCTTTCTAAGACTAAACATATATTTTGTAAACTTTGTTCCTGACAATATTTCACATGGATCTCTGGTAAAATTGCTTTGGTTTAATAGTCAAAATAATTTTTGTGGGTTGTGAGCACAGAGTAAAGGGTTCTGGAGATCACCATATACAACCACTTGTCTAAATGTGACTTTTATTGATGTTTAGAAGAACACATACATAGAATTCTGTGTTAAGTTGATTTATGCTCAGGACATAAGATCACAGGCTAATGCAATGTGTATGTTTGCAGGCTTTAATCTTCTCAGGCAGTTTCCCTTTTTATGCCTTTGAAAGTGTTTAAGATTATGACAGTCTTGCATTTTTATCAGATGCTGTATTTTCTTAAGGCTGCTGTAACAAATTACCACAAAGTTAATGGCCTTAAAACAACACAAATTTATTATCTTACAGTTCTGTAGGTCTCAGGGGATAAATCAAGGTCTGTTTCCTTGTGTTTTTTTTTTTTTTTTTTTCTGGCTTTTAGAGGCTGTGGACTCTTCCCTCCATCTTCAAAGCCAACAATGTAGCATCACTCTGATGCTGATTCCATCATCCCTCCTTTTCTGACCCTAACCAAGAAAGGTTCTCCAATTTTAAGGACTCATGTGATTACATTGGGTCCACCTGGATAAGCCAGGGTAATCTCCCCATCTCCAAATCCTTAACTTAATCACATCTGCAAAGTCTCTTTGCCACATATGGTGGTAACATATTGAGAGTCCAGGGATTTGGGTGTGCACTTCTGTGAGTGGCCATTATTTTGCCTACACTATTACTATAGAATTTTCATACACAAAATGTGCATTACAGAAATTGGAAGTCTGATGTACCCCTTAGGGATCTTCAAAAGTTCAAAGCTATGAAAACCTTGCATTATAGCTTATCAAATGTACACATTAAACTTTCTGTCTAGATCACTTGCAAAAAACAATTCAGCTTTAAACTTTTTGAATATGTGCTTTGTAAGTTTAACATCTCATTTCTGTGTGTTTAACAGAAAGTTTCCTAAGTATTTGGCTCTTACTTACGGAAGTTCATCAGAAATTTTTGATAAGTGTTCAGATAGTTGAACTTTCTGCTTTTCCCTCAAGTAATTATGTTGTTTGGGGAGGGTTGGGGGAAAAAGACCTCAAACATAGGGACTCAGTAGATGAACAGGGTCATGCTCATGTTCATTCATTATCTTCTAAAAGCATATTTACAACATGCGGCCTTTCTACCTTTTTTTAAAATTTTTGTTTTTGAGAGAGAGAGAGAAAGAGAATAAGTGGGGGAGGGGCAGAGAGAGAGAGGGAGACACAGAATCGAAAGGAGGCTCCAGGCTCTGAGCTGTCAGCACAGACAGAGCCTGACAGGGGGCTCGAACCCATGGACTGGAAGATCATAACCTGAGCCAAAGTCAGAAGCTTTAACTGACTGAGCCACCCAGGCACCCCACCACCTTTCTACCTTTTAAATCAGGTTTATTTCTTCAGCTTCACCAGCTGTTTTATTTAAAGTTTGGTAACCCCTTGATTTCCCATCAACCTCAGCAAGAGCTTCCACTCACTTTATCAGCATGTGCAAATCCTAAGCAATGTTATTTTCCTTGTTATTCTCTGTGTTTGATTTCAGTTGTCCCTTTTCCTGGAAAGCTTTAGATTTCACAGCTCTAGTTGGTTCTAACTCCTGGATATTCAAGTGAAGCATTCTTTCAGTTTTGAAAGAGTTTCTAATTCTACCTTAATTTTCAGTATATCTTAACTAAGGAGATAAAGCTATCTCCATCATGGGGTGGAGACCATGATGACATTTTGAGTAGGGACAAGAGTGCTGGTCATTTGTCAGCTGCTTTGACTCCAATCTCTAGGAAGAGATAATGTGATTTAGTGAGCATTTGCAGTATGCCAAACACACACTTCATTTCTACAAACTACTACATTCTGCAAAGCAAGTATTTCCCCCCATTTTAAAGATCAGGAAACTGACATTTAAAATATCTAACTTGCCAAAGATCACAGCTAGTTAAGTGGCTTAGCCAAGATAGGATTTCTACTAGGATACATTTTCTCAGCTAAGAAATTATATTTAATTACCAAGGCTCATGGTACGTTCCACTGTGTCAACACAGCCTGCCCACATAGTAATAGCCAACCAACAGAGAGAAGTCTAAGTTGTGTCCATTTATTCACAAGGGGAATTTAGGAGACTGAGCTGTAACTCGCCTCCTGTCATCTCCTAACTTCCGTCTTTTCTCTGTTCAAACTTTCAATTTCTCTCACCAAAATTATGCCTGAAAACTGATGGTTGTGCCTAGGGTTGCATTAGAAATAGAGTAGTCATGGTTTCTGGAGTCCCTATCTATTAAAGCATTTGATATATTAAGTATTCAGAATTGGAGTTTATCTTTTGTGATTTTTCTGTAGTCCCTGTATCCAAACAGGAATTTATTAACTGGAAAAAGCCAGGCGTGTAACCAATCATCCTTCCTTGCTAGATATGAAGAGTCAGTAGTTTTTATATGAATTACAACCTAATTAAATCTTCACACTAATTTAGGAGGGAGCAAAGTTGAGGGAGGGTCATATAATAGAACAATTATTAGTTACTGGAGCACCTAAATTCTAATCAGTTACCATTTTGAGAATTGGCTAGTAAGAAAGTTCCTAACCTACCTCCGTTCTTTCTCTGTCCATGAAATGAGGATAATTTGTTGTGCAGAATGAAGCAATAGTACTTTGAAAACTTAAAAGGAAATTCCAGTGTAAATAATTGTAAACTGAAAGTCATTTCTGTGAGGGTGCAAAACATTTAACAGATTTTTTTTTTCTTTACAGGTCAGCCTTTTCAATGACATTTTTCCTATGCTAAAATGAAAAATGTTTGCATTGCCTATGTAGGCACCAAAAACTAACAGACAAAAGTGGTTGTAAAGATAAAGACTAGTATTTAAACACTCATCTGTAATGTAGGAAAATCTATAAGAGGAAATGGGAATTGACAATACTTTTTTAGAGTAGTACTAAACATGAAATCATCTACCTCAATTTAAATCTTTCATTTTTTTAAAGATGATATTGTTCTACATTTTATTATGGTGTTATTTACATGACTGTATACAATTACCAAATTCCATCAAAATTTACTCTTTAAACTGATGTATTACATAATTTAAACTATATATCAACAAAGCTGGTAAAAAGTATTCTTCTACAACATGATTTTTCATAGTAAAAAAGTTCATCAGAGATAATTAAGACTTGTTTGAATATACCCCATTCCCTCACAGCTCCTAAACTTAAATATCTTTCAGGAATTGCCATAAATGAAATTTCTTATGAAAAGCATTCTATAAAGAGCTTCCTAGCTTAACTTGGATAGCCTCTGTAATTATTCAATATCTTGCTTTTTAAAATATCAGTTTAATACGACTTTTAAAAAATTATATTTACATTTTATATTTATATTTGTGTTTAATGCTTCTCTATTCCTATTAGTTTATAAAGACCATGAAAACAGGACTCATGAATTTTTAATTTTAGCCTTAGATGCCTGACATCATTCCTGGAATCCTGGGTATTCAAGCAATAGTCAAAATTCAAACCTAAAGCAAGGACCTCCAGGCTTCTCTTTCCTTACAGTTTCCATTTATTGTGGAGGCTTTTTTGGTTAAAAATTAGACCATATACTACTACACCGAACATAGAGTACTATGAGGTAAGATGTCAATAAGGATCCTACAGCTTCCGAATCTTGATTGTAGAGGAATCGCCATAGCAGCCAATCTGGTGTTGATGGTGACAGTCATCTGGGAACCTTAGTTCCTATCCATTGTGCTTATCCATGTGGTCTCTCCAGATAGGCTGGTTTCAGGCTTCCCCCACAGCGCAGTGACTGGGTTCCATTGCCATGCATCCTTGAAAAAGACAGGAAGTTTATTTATGGAGTGGGAGCTGTAGCTGTCATTGTGAGTTGGCCTTCAGCACCAAAGAGCAGCTTGATGGATCCTCCTTCCTTTTGGCATCAGCGACTCCCTACCCTCACCAGTTCCACCCAGGGCCCAAGAGGACACTGGGTAGGCAACTCTGGCCAGGAGCCACTGTGGGGCTAGTGTGCAGGCTCCAGAGTGCCTCATGTCCCTGGACTTCCCGGGCTGAGCCTTGCCTCAGCCATGTCTCTCTGCTCCTCTAAATCTTTTATTTTTTTTTGATATTTTGGCTTCTTAAAGATTTTAAAGAGTCAAATATCCCCAGAGGGGGTAGATAGGTGAGGAGAAAGTGCATCTTTAGGGTTCTCTAACATCTACTTTTTCAAGGTTACCAAACGTCTTAACAGTTCTCTAAACTATTTGGAGTGAACTTTCTAGAGGGCAACACCTTCTGGCATCTATATGTAGATTACTTGTCTACCTTTAAAGCTTCTTGGGAAGCATTAATGATTGTCATGAATCTGAACATCTTTGCAGATTTACTCGTTTATATCTTGTAAGTAGTTCATGGCATATAGACACAGTTCTAACTCCTAAACCATCCTTAAAAATTTATGCTACAGAAGTTTATTTTTCTACAGAACCGTCTTTAAAACAATAAAAATATTTTAAATTTTTACCTAAAACCTTCTTATTCCTGTTACCACATTCTATTTATTCTGTTTGCAAATGAAAATGATTGATGATTAGCAACTTGAGCCTGTTAAAGGAATTTGCAAAGCCTGAATACACACACATTGCCTTAGCCTATCAGTAGAGTAGAGGGCATATATTACCTAAGTTTGTCTGTTTGTTGCTGTTGTTGGACGAAATTTTATGTCTGTGTATGCGCTATTTTTTCTATTTTTTTTCAAAGATGTGAATTAAATGAAAGTGTGGGAGCCAGCTATATTATTTCATATTATGGGTGTTCTGGATCCTTTCACTCTGTATACCAATTTCTTGTAAGGGCAGCATTTGCAGACTAGCTAATGGACTCTAGAGCTGAGCTATTTTAATTTTATACTTGACTCAGGGGATCAGCTCTGTGAACTCCATTGCATGAAGAAAGCAAATGTTTGCCTTGATTTTGAATGTACCTTTTTAATGTCTTCTTAAAACTTATTTTGTTTAATAATGTGGGTTTGTTTTCTTTTTCTAGCATCATAGTAAATATTGCCTAGTATTTCCCCTCTCCCCAGGGTAGTTTATATACTATCCTACAGGTCATGCCAAAAATGAGTAAAAGTTTAAATGCCAAAATGTTTATGAAACTGCTGTCTAAATACTGATTGATTGCACAGTTTAAATAAAAGTTTTCCTTAGTTATAAAAAAAAAAAAAGAAAAAGAAAACATGTGTTCTTTTACCTTCTTTTTCTTTTGGGGAATGGAGAATAAAAGCTTTCACTTTATAGAATGATGACTTTTATATCCTGGTATGGGATGATTATAGAGTCCACTCCAAGCAAAAGGAATAGAGCCTAACTAATGCATCTAAGAATTGTTTTCATCGGGCATTTACTGAATAGCAGCAAGGAAATAACAACTTCCCCTTTCCAGCAGATGGCTGATCACCTCAGGAACTAAATAGTAGGTAGCCTAAAAGCTAAGGGCTCATCCAGATAGATACAGTTCTAGTTCAGGTTAAAGTTTCTGTTTTTTATATGTAGAACATCTGTACAGTAAAAGACAACTATAAACAAAGTTAAAAGGCCAGTGAGACACTGGAAGAAAATATCACTAATATACAAAATGACCCTGTAAATCAGTAAGAAAAAGGACAAATGAAGAGAAAATTTGGCAGTGGATTAGAAATCCACAGAGAAAGAACTAAACTAGCCAATAAAAAGGTGTTCTGTGTCACCAGCAATCACGGAAATGCAATTATAAATGACACTAAAAACATGTTTGCCCATCAGATTGGGAAAACTAAAATGTTTGATAACAACCAGTGATGGCAAGGATGTGGGAAAATGAGCACTCATTAGCCATTGGAGGGAGGGTGACTTGGCTGCACCTTTGAAAGAGTAGTTTGGCAGTATTAAATAGTGTTTTAAATGCATACACCCCACAAACTAGTAATCCCACTTCGACCTCCTCCTACAGAAATGATAGCACAGGCACTCATATAAACACTCAAGGATTCTCATAGCAACATGGCTGATAAGAGTAAAAAAGAATTTGGAAAAAGGCCTAAATTTTCCTCAATAATGTTCAAATAAAATATAGTACATCCATACTATGAAATTACTCTGCAGCCATTTGACAAGAGGCACATCTATATATAACAAGATAAGAAATATGAAGGTATGCAATGATATTTCAGAATAAGCCCATTTTTATAAATAACAGTTTGTTGGTATATGCCCCAAAAGGCTGGAGGAAAATACCCAGATGTTACAGTAAGCACCTACCAGTAGGAGCATGAAGGGATTTTCATGATCTCCATCATCCACAAGTGTGTTGTTGGATTTACTTTTGTGATTAGAAAAACAATAAATAGTTAATGGTTTTTCCTTTTAAAAATTGTTTTTGTTTTTTTTTCTTATTTAAAAAGGTTAAGAAATATTGAAAATCCACTAAAAATCTAGAAATAACAGAAAAACATATTAGAAAATGAATAGAATTTCTAGAAATAAAAAGGTACAGTCATTGAATTTTTGAAAATATGTTAAACAGCATAAAATACGGTGAAAGAATAGCCTAAAACTGGAAGATAGATGTAAGGAAATTATCCAGGATGCAGCACAGAGGGATGAACAGAAATATAAAACAGAGGTAAACATAGAATATCCAACATACATCTGATAGCCACTTTAAAATGAAAGACTAAAGAGAATGAAGGATAAGCAATATTCAAAGAGAAAATTAGTAATTTATGAAATCATCAGATTCAAGAAGTACAAATCTCAATCTAAAAGCATAAAAATAAATCCATACCAATACATTTTAGTGAAACTGCAGAACAACAAAGATACAGAGAAGAACTTAAAGGCAGGTGGTGGGGGGAAGATGATACAGATTGCAGTGAAAGGATTTCTCAGTGACAATAAAAGAAACAAAAAGATGGTGGTACAGTATCTTCAAAACATTACAAAGAAAAATAACTACAATATGGAGTTCTATACCCAGATAAACTATCACTTAAATGTTAAAGGTAAATAAACATAATTCTAGATGAAGATTGAATGTAACCACCCTTGCTTAATAATAGTAAAGTATATACCTCAGAAAGAAAGAAATATAATCCACCAGGAAGATATGAGAAGCAAGAAGCAATGATGAGCTGGAAATACAAATCAAAATGACAATGAGGTATCATCCCATATCTACTAGGATGGTTATAATCAAAATGACAGATAATAACAAGTTTTGGCAAGGATGTGGAGAAATTAGAATACTTATAACTGCTGGTAAATATGTAAAATGATGCAGCCATCATGAAAAATAGTTTAGCAGTTAAACAATGAGTTGTCATTTAACCCAGAATTCTCACTCCTAGGTATATACCCAATAGAAATGGAAATACAAAAGCTTGTACAGACATATTCATAGCAGCATTATTCATAACAGCCAAAAAGTGGAAACAACCCAAATGTCTATCAACTGATGAATAAATGGATTGTGATGTATCAATTCAATCAACTGTTACTCAGCAATAAAAAGGCATGAAGTCCTGGAGTGCCTGTGTGGCTCAGTCAGTCCAACTCTTGATTTCAGCTTAGGTCATGATTTCATAGTTTGTGGGTTCAAGCCCTGTGTCAGGCTGTGTGTTGACAACATAGAGCCTGCTTGGGATTCTCTCTCCCTCTCTCTCTGCCTCCCCCCCACCAAAATAAATGAATAAATAAATAAACTAATAAACTTAAAAAAAGGAATGAAGTACTGATAAATCCTACAACAAGGATAAATTTTGAAAGCATGCTAAGTGAAAGAAGGTAGTCAAAAAACCCACATACTGTGGATTGGAATCCACATATTGGAATCACACACGTATTGTGTGATTCCATTTATATGGAATGTTCAAAATAGGTAAATCAATAGAGACAAAAATATATTAGTGGTTGCACAGGACTGGAGGTTGTAGAAAATGGGACATGACTGATGGTGGGAATAGGGTTTCTTTTTGGGGTGACAAAAATGTTCTAAAATTATTGTGATGATGGTTGTACCACTGTGTGAATATACTAAAAACCATTGAATCATACCCTTCAAATGGGTATGTTATATGGTATATGAATTATACCTCAGTAAAGCTGTTTTTACCAAAAAGCCATGATGAGCAAAGACATAGAGAAATGTGGATAAATCTAAATCAGCATTGACTGTATAAAGCAAAAATATAAAGACCTTCTAAAATACAACAATCAAAAGACCAACAATCCAACTTAAACATTGGCAAAGGAGTTGACATTTCTCCAAAGGAATATGCAAATGGCCAACAAGCATATGAAAAGATGCTCAACATCCTTAGTCAATGGAGAAATGCAAATCAAAAGCACAATGAAATACCACTTCACTCCTACTTGGATAGCTATAGTAAAAATTTTAATTTTTTAAGGAAATAAATACCGACAAAGATATGGAGAAATTGGAACCCTCATACACTGCTAGTCAGAACATAAAATGTGCAACCACTTTGGAAAATGGTTCAGCTTCCTCAAAAAAGCTTAACATAGAATTACCATATGAGCTAGGAATTTCACTGCCAGATGTATACCTAAAAGAATGAAAACAAGGACTAAAACAGATACTGGTACACCAATTTTTATTGACAGCATTATTCACAATAACCAAAAGTTGGAAACAACCTATGTCCATCTACAGATAAATAAAATGTGGTGTATTTATACAATGGAGTATTTTTCAGTCATAAAAGAAGAATGGAGTTCTGACACATGCTACAACATTGACGAACCTTGAAAACATTACCACTTCTATTTAACAATGTACTATAATAGCTAGACAACATCACATGGGTTGGTAGGTAGGATTGCAAAGAAAAAAACAAAACTCATTATGTGTATATGATGTGATCACCTACACAGGAAATCCAAGAAAAATCTATAAACAAACTATTAGTCCAAATAGAGGAGTTAAGTAAGATTGATGGATATAAGATCAAAATACAAAGTGCAAGTGAGTTTCTAAATATCAACAACAAACCCCTAGAACATGTAGCTTTATTTTATTTTAAAAAATATGTTTTGGTTTTGTTTTGTTTTTTTTTTTTTTTGAGAAAGAGAGAAGGAGAATCCCCAGCAGGCCCCGAGTTGTCAGAGAGCCTGGTGTGGGGCTTGATCCAACAAACTGAGATCATGACCTGAGCCAAAATAAAGAGTGAGCCACCGGGGGCACCAGGGTGGCTCAGTCAGTTAAGTGTCTGACTTCAGCTCAGGTCATGATCTTGCAGTTTGTGAGTTCAAGCCCCATGTCAGGCTCTGTGCTGACAGCTTGGAGCTTGGAACCTGCTTTGGATTCTGTGTCTCCCTCTCTCTCTGCTCCTTCCCCACTCACACTCTGTTTCTCAAAAATAAACATTAAAAAAAATTTTTTTTTAAGAGTTGGGTGCACAACTGACTGAGCCACCCACGCGCCCATAGAACATGTAATTTTTTAAGTGTTCATTTATACTTATATATAAATTATTTATATTATATAATAAATAAATGTTTATTTTTGAGAGAGAAAGCACGAGTGGGGAAGGCGCAGAGAGAGGAGGAGACAGAAGATCCAAAGTGCAGGCCTCAAATTCACAAGCCATGAGATCATGAACTTAGCTGAAGTCAGATGTTCAACTGACTGAGCCACCTTGGCACCCCTAGAATGTGTAATTTTAAAGAAAAGTATAATTTACTATATCAACAAAAATTAAGGATTAAGAATATAAGGGGGCCCATGGAATTCTCTTGGAATTCTCTTTCTCTCTCTCCCTCTCTCTCCGCCCCCTCCCACTCACACTCTCTTCTCTCTCAAAATAAATAAATAAACTTTAAAAAAAATACATAACATACCAAATATGTATAACACTTTCATGGAGAAAATTACAAAACTCTATTGAAGGACATGCTTGAACACCTATTTAAAGAAGGAGATAGGACATGTTTATGGACAGGAATATTCACTATCTTAAAAATGTCAATACTTCCTAATAAATCTATATATTTAAGGCAGTTCAAACAAAAATCTTAATATGGTTTCTCACAGAAATTTCCATATGAAAAAGATAATATTAGTAGAAACCTACCTTATGCCAGAAATGGGAAAAGCCTTAAAGACCAGATTGTGAAAAGTACAGCTAAATTGTTAAACTTTAGAAGAAAACAAATTTTTATATCAAGATAGGCAAATGTATTTTAAAAATGTGCTTAACTAAAAGCAAAAACTATAACTAAAAGATGGACAATTCAACTACATTAAAATTTATAGCCTCTCCATGACTAAAGATAACCTAAACACAATTAAAAGCAAACTGTGTACTGGAAGAAGCTATGTGCAAATATCAACCTCACAGGTTTGATATCCAGACATATAAAGAATTTCAAAAAAAGCAATAAGAAAACTTCAAGCCACACAATGGAAAGATGGGCGTGGGTATCTAAATAGACAATTCACAGAAAAGGAAATCCGAATGGCTTACAAACCATTTGGTAATTAGAGAAATGCATCTAAAACAATGAAATAACTCTTCACACCCATGATATTGACATACATGAGAAAAGGCTGACAATAATAACTTGGCAAGGATGGGAATCTCTAGGATCCCTTATACTCTTTTTTTTTTTAATTGTTTTTAATGTTTATTTATTTATTTTTTTAATATATGAAATGTATTGTCAAATTGGTTTCCATACAACACCCAGTGCTTATCCCAAAAGGTGCCCTCCTCAATACCTTATACTCTTATAGGAGGATATAAACTGATGAAATTACTTTGAACAGCATTTTGGCAACTTCTAGTAATTGCATTGTTAGGCACCTATTCTAGAAAAAAAAAAACTTGCACATGTGCACAAAAAACAAACACAAAATTGCCCCTGACAGAACTATTCATAATGGTAAAAATGTAGAAATAACCTGTCCCTCAGGAGAACAACTTAAATAAACTATTGTTTGGTTAAATTGTTGAGTATTTTCTAGCAGGTAAAAAAACAACTATTCATACCACCATAAACCAAGATTTACTATAAAACCACAATCAAGACAGTGTATTAGAGAACCAGATTCCTATATATAGACACCCAATTTTGCCAAAAGCACCAAGTAAGTTCAATAAATTTAAAATTTACAAATGTTAGATTTAGTAGCTTCCTTTTTTATTAAAAATTATTGCTTGAACAAGGCAAGAATCCATTTAAATATACAATGTTTTAATGTTCCAGTTCACAAGGGCAGCAAACAAGTATTAAAAACAGAATTTTAGGGGTGCCTAGGTGGCTTAGTGAATTAAGTCTCCGACTGTCGATCTCAGCTCAGGTCTTGATCCCAGGGTCGTGAGTTCAAGCCTTGCCTTGAGCTCTGCCCTGGGCGTGAAGTTTACTTAAAAAAAAAAACAAAAACAAACAAAAACAAAAAAACAGGTGTGCCTGGGTGGCTCAGTCAGTTAAGCGTCCTACTCTTAATTTCGGTTCAGGTCATTATCTCACTGTTCTTGGGACTGAGTCCAGCGTCAGGCTCTGTACTGACAGTGCACAGCTCGCTTGGGATTCTTCCTCTTTCTCTCTGCCCCTCCCCCATGCTCTCTCTTTCCCTTTCTCTCAAAAATAAACTTTTTTAAAAAAACCCAGAATTTTAAAAAATATGCAAAAGACATATGCAAGACCTGTATCAGGGATTTTTATCTAAAGAGGCTTTTTCAAATTCCTAAACACCTTCCCTTCAAACCCTCAACCCCAAGATTCTCATATAACCCTTTATTAAGATTCAGTTTCACAAGAAGAAAGAGATAAACTGAAAATAGCAGTGACTTGAACAAAACAGAAGTTTATTTCTCTCTTGTCAGGAAGACTGGAAGTGATCAATGCAAGGCTGGTTAGGGATTCAACAGTGTTAGGGTTGCAGGCTTTCTTTATCTTTTTACTCCATGTATGCATGGGTTCCATTTTGAGTTCATTTACGGTCATATGTGGCTGCTGGAGCACCATTATTACATTCACATCCGGTTCCAGCTGACATACAGGAAAGAAGGGAACGGCTCCCACTTTTAAGGACATTTGCATCTCATTGCTCAGATCTTAGTCAACTGTTGCACCTTTCTGCAAGACACCCTAGAAAAGAGAGTCTTCGTTCTAGGCAGACATTTTCCCAGCTAAACACAGAGTTCTGTTACTCTGAGAAGAAAGGAAGGAAAGAAAGAAGGAAGGGAAAGACAGAAGGAGGAAGTCCACTGAGACACAAATTGCAGCTTCTGCATCTCTGCTGCACCATTGAACTGCTACGAATCATTTAACGCAAAATATTCTGGATGACAGGACATGCTCTCGGTGGCTGTGGATGGGATGGAAGCAGAAAAAACATTGAAAACCACCGACCCCTAGGAAGAAGGAAATAAAAACAAGTTACTGAAGGATATATAAGTTTACTTTTTACAGGGCAGTTTGGCAAGAAAATAAAATTTATGTACAAGAATGTTTAGCACAGTCTATAATAGGAAAAATGGAAACATCCTGTCTCATCAATAGAGACTGAAAAATTAAATTACAGTATATCTATATAATGGAATATGATGATGCCATGGCAAAGAATAAGGCAGATCTTTATTCATAGATATGGAAATAAACATGTAATATAATCAAGTTCACATAACAGGTATGTATAAGTTGATTCTATTTTTGTAAGAAAATAGAGACTAAATACAATAATAATAACAAGCATTTACATAGCCCTTACTATGTATCAGGCACTATTCTAAGCACTTTATGTACATTAATTCATTTAATGCTCACAACCTTATTATTGTCCCTCTGTTGCAGATGAGGACACTGAGGCACGGAGAGGCCAAGTACTTTCCCAACATTATACAGCTAATATACATTGAAGCAGTATTTGAGATCAGGCAGCTGGATCCAAGAATCAGAAAGGTTAACCACTATACATATACTGACACTATACCACTATACATACTGCCTACATATGTTTACACATATATTCATGCTGAGATCAATACATACATAAAAGAAAATTGAAAATTAGAAAATTTTTACTTTTTGTATTATTCAACCCTCCCTGACTTCCTTCAGTCCTTACCTCTCTCTGTCTCAACCTTCTTTACCTCAATTCCCTCCAACCAAGCCTTACAAGAGCTATCTACAATATCTATTGTATTAGGTATTAACTAATTATAAGCCATAATTTACATTTTAATTTATAACCCTTCAAAAGCAAAGTAATTTTACCATCCAAAAAAATGAAGCCATAATATAATAGTAGAGTGATAAATAGTGAGGTTGGCATCTTGGGGAAAGAGGGCTAAAATTCATTGTAATGAATGATGATACACTCTCAAGTTGTCTGTACATGTATACATGAGTGCATGTGTTTGTAATTTGTGTGTGTCAATATAATTTTGAAATTATAAATGAAAACTGTGCTTTCACATTTTGATTATTTTGTTTTTTGGGTTTTTTTTAATACGAAATTTATTGTCAAATTGGTTTCCATACAACACCCAGTGCTCATCCCAACAGGTGCCCTCCTCAATGCCCATCACCCACTTTCCCATCCCTCCCACCTCCCCATCAACCCTCAGTTTATTCTCAGTTTTTAAGAGTCTCTTATGGTTTGTCTCCCTCCCTCTCTTTTTTTTCCCCTTCCCTCCCCCATGGTCTTCTGTTAAGTTTCTCAGGATCCACATAAGAGTGAAAACATATGGTATCTGTCTTTCTCTGTATGACTTATTTCACTTAGCATAACACTCTCCAGTTCCATCCACGTTGCTACAAAAGGCCGTATTTCATTCTTTCTCATTGCCAAGTAGTATTCCATTGTATATATAAACCACAACTTCTTTATCCATTCATCAGTTGATAGACATTTAGGCTCTTTCCATAATTTGGCTATTGTTGAAAGTGCTGCTATAAACATTGGGGTACAAGTGCCCCTATGCATCAGCACTCCTCTATCCCTTGGGTAAATTCCTAGCAGTGCTATTGCTGGGTCATAGGGTAGGTCTATTTTTAATTTTTTGAGGAACCTCCACACTGTTTTCCACAGTGGCAGCACCAGTATGCATTCCCACCAACAGTGCAAGAGGGTTCCCGTTTCTCCACATCCTCTCCAGCATCTATAATCTCCTGATTTGTTCATTTTAGCCACTCTGACTAGCGTGAGATGATATCTGAGTGTGGTTTTGATTTGTATTTCCCTGATGAGGAGTGATGTTGAGCATCTTTTCATGAGCCTGTTGGCCATCTGGATGTCTTCTTTAGAGAAATGTCTATTACATTTTGCTTATTTTGTAATAAAAGCCCTAATAAATATGGGAACTCAGGGAACCAGGGTTCTCACTGTAGGAGAAGAAAAATACAAAGAGGGGAAAACCACATTAAATTGACTCAGAATTAGAGGTATCTATGTATATTCATATGCATTCATGATTTAATATATATAGTTGAGCTATATGACATTGCATTCTCCCCCCCAAAAAATAACCTATAATCAGTGACACTTCAGTAGCAATAGCAAACAAAGTACTCAGAGTTTATTTTCTAAATATCATTCCCCACTAAAAGGGATCAAGGCTTCTTGGGGGAAAACTGCTAATTTCAGGGCCGGGGCAGAGACAGTACTGGATTCTAGAACATCTTGTGTCAGAAACTAAGGAAGTGCTCAAAGAATTATGAGATATGTTCAAAAGACCACAGGAATCAGCTGTAAGGCTCTTCATAGCCAAATCTGGGACAAACTGAGTGTCAAAAATGGAAAAATGAATAATATTGCAATCCATTGAATAAGTTTATTCCTTTTGGGGTGATAAAATGTTCTGAATTTAAATAGTGGTGATGGTTGCACAACTCTGAATATACGAAAATACACTAAAAAGTGAATAAAATACTATACACTGAATTGTACATGTTGTAACAGTGAATTTGATAACATGTAAATTGTGTCTCCATACAAAATGTGAATGTACAAAGAAATGGGGGGACTCCAAGGAAGGTTATTGCACAAAGTTGTCATTACCTTGCCTTCTTTTTCCCACTCTTTCCTTCCAAACACACATACAAAACAAAAAGGCTTAAAATTGGCACATTTTCTGTCTTTTAAAAGATATTTCATAAAATGCCAATTGTTCCATATTTACAGTTTGTTGTTTTAACACCAAGATTTGTCATGTTTCTTAGGTAGTCCTGCTTTGCTGTGTTTCATTCACGAGTATGCACATATATTGCTCATTCCCACATGCTCTTAAAAAATTTCTCAAGCACCCACAGTGTTGCAGTCTGCCTATGTTGGCAGTATTTACATCCTGAAAAAAATCTGCCTCTTTTCCCATTGCTGTAAGAAACAGAGCAAAACAAGGCAAAAATCCCACATTACTTTGCCATATTGGTTTCATCAGCTGTCACAGAAGAAGCATGTGATTAACTGCCTTTAAAATCAAAGATCAAAAACAGGTGCCTGACTGGAGGCACCTCCACGTAACCAGGAATGTTTTTAACCAGTCTGCCCCGGGAAAGGTACCACGGACCTTCTTAGGATGGTTATGTGAAATTAAAGTCTTTGGGTGTTGTTTGCAAAAGGCTTGTCAGGTTCATACGACAAACAAAGATCAAGCTGGAGGCCTACATAGACATTTGTTCCTTTCTTGACTTGCAAGCCTCCTTAATATTTTTAAAGAATTACAAATGGCCTATTAATCATTTTTTTAAATTTTCAATATTTATCCAATAAAAATATTGAGAAATAAATCTTAGCTGAAGTAACGTATATTTCAGAATGTATTAATGTAAACTGCATATGGATCTGAAATTTGGTTAATGGAATCTATTGCTTAGCAGACCACCCTGAACATGAGTAGTTAATTATCTTTTTTTCTACCAGCTTTAGAGTAGCTAATACATCTTAAATAGATAACGGATAAACAAAATTATGGAACGTTAAGGCTTTGACATTGAATTCTTTGCTAGTATGTTGTTCACTCATTCATTCAAAAAATAATGTTAACTGGGGTGCCTGGGTGGCTCAGTCCATTAAGCATCTGACTCTTGATTTCAGCTATGGTTTACGGGACGGAGCCCAGGCTCTGTGCTAACAGCGTGGAGCTTGCTTGGGATTCTCTCTTTCTCCCTCCCTCTCTGACTCTCTCTCTTTCTCTCAAAATCAATAAATAAACTTAAAAAAATTCTTATTGAGCACCTGATATGTGCTAGACAATAGTAAGCAAAAATCAACATAACCCTGGCTCTGATGAATTTCAGAGTCTGGAGGTGAAGATAAAATTTAATCAGGTATTCACAGAAATTAATATGTAATTTCAGACTGAGAGAAGTGTTGAAGGAAAGGAACATGAAAAAACAGAACCTGAGGTAGGTTATAAGAAGGCTTCAATGAGGAGATAAATACTTCAAGGGAAAAAAAAGTAGAGTTGGAGTTCATTGGACTAGGACCAGAGAGAAAAGCATTCTCCAAAGAGGAAACATTTGCAAAGCCCCTGTGGCAGAATGTTGAAGGAAATTTTTAAAAGCCCAGTGCGTTTCAAAAGCAAGGGGAGTGGTACAGGATGAGGCTGGAGAAATCAGTGGAAATCATATTATATAAGCCTTACAGTTCATCTTTAAAAAAAATAAATCTAGTCTTAATTATAATAGCAGTGGGAAGCCATTGAGGAGTTTAATGTAAAGTGATGACAGGATGATTTCTGTGTTTTAAAAAGAGCACTCCACACTCTGGAAAATAGTTTGGCAGTTACTTTCAAACTAAAAATGGACTAACCATACGACCCAGCGATTGCATTCTTGGGCATTTATCCCAGAAAAATGAAGACTTATTTTCACACAGGAATTTGTACATTAATGTTCATAATGGTTTTATTCATATTAGCCAAAAAGTAGAAATTACCCATGCAGTCTTTCAATGAGTGAATGCTTTAACTGTGGTATATCCATACCATAGAATATCACTAAGTAGTTAAAAGGAACAAAACATTGACACACACAATCTTGGATGAAATTCAAGGACATTATGTTGTGTGGGAAAAAAAACCTCAAAATGATACATACTGCATGATTTCATTTGTGTGACCTCCATGAAATAACATAATTATAAAAATGCAGAATAGATTTGTGCTTGCCACTGATAAGTTAGAGATGGGAAGTGGGTGGGTATAGCCATAAAAGGATAATACAGGGAATCTTGCTATCAGGGAGTCTTGTGGTGATGATATCGTCAAATATCTTGATTGTGGTGGTGGTTACACAAGACTACACATGTGATAAAATTGCATAGAGCTCTACACATGCACACAAACATGCATACACACATCAGTGCATGCATAACTGGTAAAATGTAAGTAAGCTCTATGGATTGTACCAATGTCAGTTTCTGGGTTTTGATATTGTACTATAGTTGTACATGATGTTGACATTGGGGGAGGCCAGGGTAAGAATGCACAGGCCTTCCCTGTACCTATCATGAGTCTAAAATTCGAAATAAAAAGGAGCACTCTGTCTACAGAGTAGAAAATGGACTGAATGTAGGTTAAGGTGAATGTAGGAGACACTACTATGTGATTAGTGTATTAGTCTAGAACAGAGATAAATGGTCATAGCTGGAATTGGTTGATAGCAGCAGGAATAGAGAAAGAATACATCTCAGAAATATTTAGGAAGTAAAATTTATGAAATGTATAAAATTTATGGATGGGATGTAGGAGGTTAAGGAGAATGACTTCAAGGGTATTTTGAAGCTAAACTCTGCCCCATATTCCACAGCCTTGAAAATAAATATACATTTAAAACAAGATAGCGGGACGCCTGGGTGGCTCAGTCAGTTAAGCATCTAACTTCAGCTCAGGTCATGATCTCTTGGTTCTGGAGTTCAAGCCCCGCATCAGACTCTGTGCTGACAGCTTGGAGCCTGGAGCCTGCTTCGGATTCTGTGTCTCCCTCTCTCTCTGTCTCTCCGGGACTCACACTCTGTCTTTCTCTCTCTCTCTCAAAACTAAACATTAAAAAATGTTTAAAAAAGCAAGATAGCAAAAATTGGAAGGCACCATTTTTTGATAGAGCATATTCCAGAACCAGAGGTGCTACTGATATGAGGTCACTTAGGGATCTTTCCTAGGTTAAAGTGCACACTAGCATTGTGTGAATATCAATTCATTGCCTCTCAACCCCAATTTATCCTTCATAAAAATTAAGATGGACTCTTTAAATATTTTTCCTTTAGGGACACCTGGGTGGCTCAGTCGGTTAAGCATCTGGCTTCGGCTCAGGTCATGATCTCATGGTTCTTGAGTTCAAGCTCTGCATCGGGCTCTGTGCTGACAGCTCAGAGCCTGGAGCCTTCTTCGGATTCTGTGTCTCCTTCTTGCTCTGCCCCTCCCCTGCTCGTGCTCTGTCTCTCTGTCCCTCAAAGATAAATAAACATTAAAAAAATATATTTTTCCTTTACCAGTTGGAATGATGTTAAACTTTGTCAGTAGTGGGTGCTGGAGGGATATTGCAGGAGGAAGGGGCTTTTTTTTTCCTGTTACAGATGCTCCTCTTGGTGGGCTCCTGCAGCACCCATGTCTTCTCCAATGTCCAGCTTCTGTAGTGCTGGCAACTTATCCAGGGCCAGGCTCTTGCAATGCAGGCAGCACCCAAGGGCCAACAGCTTCCTCTGGTACTCTACATTGTCAGAATCTCAGCCTGGAAAGGGAGGCGCCTTTTCTTTGGGTGCTCTATCTCAGCCTTAATGGCAGTGGCTCTTCCTCATATCTGCTCTTCCCATTTGTAAAAAAATTACTTAAGTAATCTCTGCACCCACCATGAGGCTTGAAATCAGGACCCTGAGATCAAGAGTCATATACTCTACCAACTGAGCCAGGCCGGTGCTCCTGCTTTTCCCATATTCTTTAGCCCCTCCCCACCCCTTTTTTTTTTTTTTTTTTGGCTTCTAACTATCCATTCCCTCCCTACAGCAATCTCCTGCTATAGTTAATAATTCTTTGTATTAAACTTACCCTATTCAAATTACTGTATGTTTTCTGTCTCCTGATTGAATCCGGACTCATAAAACCATTCCTATAAGTTTGCTGTTGTGATTCCCTCCAGTTTTGAGCTTTTAGTGGCCCATCTATATTTGTCTACAAAGGGCTTCTAGATGTGGTTGACTAATGTATAGAGGTTGCTAAGCTGACCACGTTTGCAATAATAATATGAAAGGACTCAAATCAATGTTGCAAAACTTCCAAACACCTAGAATTGGCTTTGATTTTTATTTCTATTCTATTTTAAATAGATCTTTTATTTTAAATTCTTGAAAAATAGAACTTAAAGGAATATTTTCTTTTTTTCTGAAAAAAGTTTGCATGTAAATCTAAACCACATCATATCAGATTCTTTACACTTAAACATTTCACTGTGCTACCTTCCACAATACAAAAAGACAAAATTTGAGATGTAATATATTTAAAGCATAAACTATAAATTCAATACTTCACAATATGTCAAAACAACACGAGGAGGAGTTTAGTACATTCCAGGCCAAGGATGGGTGATGACAGAAATGAGTACTTCTCTCTGCAGCATGTGATCATGTTATCATTTTTCTCTTTTTTCTTGATTGCCCTGACATTCCTGGGTTGTTGTTTTTTTTTTCCATTCCCTCTCAATTTCCTTTACAGACTCCTCTATCTCTACCCATCTTTTAAAATGTCACTGTCTTCCTGTATTCTGTCCTTGACTCTCATTTCTCATTAGTCCTAGGTAGTTTATCCATTTTTAGGTAATACTTCCTTCATTTATATCTGCAGCCTAGGCCTGTCCCTGAGCTCTAAAGTCCTTTATGTGATCCAACCTCTAGTCTAGGAGTCAGCAGATTAGTCTCTGGACCAAATTCAGCACACTGCCTGTTTTTATAAATAAAGTATTATTGTAACACAGCCATACCCACTTGTTTACATATTGCCTATGATTGATTTCCTTCTATAATGGCAGAGTTGAATAGTTGTGACAGAGAACACATGGCCTGAAAAACCTATAATATTTATTATCTGGCCCTCCACAGAAAAAATTTGCTGACCCTAAAATGTATTTCTATGGAGTTTTAGGCATGACTGAGCATGTATTTTTAAACAGTGGGGTAAGCCCACCAACAATAGATTTACCTGCATCTCTCTGTATGAAAGAGGGAGTAAAGATCGACTCGAATTCATAACCAAGTCTCATGGATAAAGACTACAATAGCAAAGTGAAGGAATATTTTTGTTAGCAATTTTGTCATACTGGAGGCATATGGAATATAATGCACAATTCTCATTGCTGTAGAATCACCAAGAGAGCATCTAAAGACAGATTTCCAGACCTCATTCCCAATAATTCTGACTCCGTAAATCTGGGGAGGGGTTTGGGAATGTGAAATTTCAGAATGCCCTCCAAGTAATTGTGGTATGTAGCAACTAAGTAGTCAGAATTTGGAAGTCAAATTGATGTAAAAATCCATAGCCAAGTAAAATGGTCTTTTTATTTCTGATGAATCATTTTAAAAAAGGCCAATTTGCTTCTCTTGATTTACATACTATTTCTGAGTCTCTAGCTTTAGGGAATTACAATAAAGAATTCAAAATCTCTTAGCAATGATTTTGCTCAACCACTCTCCTTGCACTAAGGTTTATGTAATAAAAATTCTACATTTCCATACTGACTGATATTTCCAAAGCTCATCTCTCAACAAGGTAGAATGTAAGACCCAATTTGCTTTATCATACAACTAGCTTAGGCTTTATCACACTGAACAAAACTCTGTCAATCCCATCATCCTACGGTCACTTCCAGTCTGTCTATTCATGCATGCATTCATTCAACAACAATAAAATTTTGAACACTTGCCAGCCATTGTCAGGTACCAGAGGATACAGTAGTGAAGTGGATAAAATTCCTGTCTGCATGGAGCTTACATTCCAGCTGGGGGGAGGGGATGGTGAGTTTCTCCTTAGATGTACCTTCTGTACAAAATTTTCCTCAGCCTATCCTAGTTTGGATCTTCTAATTACGAATTTTCCTCAAAACTTACTAGAGAAAGGGTAAATTTTGTCTCCTGCACATACCATATCTTGTCTTTTAAAGCTGAATCTGTGGCGATGGTGCTTGTCCATGATGCAGCTGTTAAGACTATACATTAGCTTCATGTTTACACCTTCTTTCTGAAATTCTTTGTGCAGTTGAGTGCCTTTTAGGGGTCTTGTCTCAAAAGGATGAGACTCCTTTTGTTTGCGGTTAGCTCTCATGATTAATGAGTGCTTTTCAGTGATTATGACATCAAAATAAACCCAGTGTCTCACTGACTGAAGATCAAAGCCTGCGCCTACAGATTCTCCTTAGTAGGATAACTGTAAAACCTAACAACGAACAGGGACAACAGTTTTGTAAAAGTCAAAGAACGTCACAACTAGATGAGACGTTAGAGATGCAGCCCCACCGCCTTTTAAAGATCATACGTCTGAGACTCAGAGAGGTTGCCTAGGTTGCCTCAGGTCACACAGCCCAACCGATGGATGTGGAATCAGTGACCAAATCCAAAGTACAATCACACTAGGACTCCTTCTCCTAAAATGTAACGTCTAAATCAGGTCCAGCCTTCTCACCGCTCCTACCCACCCTCCTTGACTGTATGAAATTCCTCAACGCTCTTTCTTGAAGAGCCAAGTCATTAAAACTTGAAGTTGGGGCATTCAACAAACAGGTGTCCAGACCACGGACACGGAGTCGGGGAATGTGGGTCTCCACAAGCCGGCCGAGAACTCTCCAGCTCCCGCTTATAAAGTTTTCTCGGATCGTACGTTCCTCTTTCAGATCCCTGGCTGCGAGGCCAAGATGCCCGCTGTGGCCTCCGACGAAGTTCGGAGATGCCATTTCCTCGCAGAAGCCCGGCCGGGGCGCGCCGGCCGCAGAGCCGGGCGTCCTCGGGCCTGGCGGGCGACAGGGGAGGCCAGGCGCGGGGCTGGGCGGGGCGGCCCCTCGGCGCGCGACTGCCCGCCCCGGCTGCGAGGACCGCGGGCTCGCGAGTCCCGGCGCGGAGCGAGAGGCGCGCGCGGGCCGTGGGGGCTGGGCCGAGGCGGAGCGCGAGACGGCGGTGGCGGCAGGCGCCGCGGGACCAGGCAGCGGCCCCCGCCCCCCGAAGTCCGTCCCCGCGCGGGGCTGGGGAGCTCAGGGCGGGGAAGCCGCGGGGCCGCGCCACGTCCCTCGCCCGCCCCAGAGCGGGTTTTGCAGGCGTCTCCAGGCTGGGGGCTTTTGTGTCTGCGACTCGGGAGCGGCGAGAGCGCAGACCTCCTCCTCAGAGGGCGCTGTGAGTGAGCCGCCAGGGCCCGGCCGCCCGCCTCCTGCCTCCCCTGTCAGCGGCTCCCGAGGCGGCGGCGGCGGCGAAGAAGAAGGAGTGGGAGGAGGCGGCGGCGGCGCACTCGTCCTCCGCACATGCCGGCCCCGGGCGGGGGGCCGCCCCCAGGCCGCGCTCCCGGCCGCCGCCGCTGAGCCCCGCCAGCCCCCGCACGCCGCCCGGCCGCCCGGAGGCCTCGTCTTCCTCCCAAACTTTGCAAAGTCGGCCAGCGTCCCCGCCGCCCTCGGCCGCGCCTCGGCTCGGAGGCTCGCGTCTCAGCCGCAGCGGCCCCGCGAGGAGGAGGAGGAGCCGCCGCCGCAGCATCAAAGAGACCGAATTCCCGCGGCCTGGGGGGGAGTCATGCTTTGCGGTCTGTAATGTCAGCAGAACAGGAGAAGGATCCCATTTCGCTGAAGAGAGTTCGAGGTAACCGGGAAGGGCGCGGGATTGGGGGAACCGGGGTGAGTGCGGTGCGCGGGGGCCGCGTGCCGGGCCGCTGGGAGGCCACGGGGCTCTGTCCGGGCCTAACTCCGCGCCGCCCGCGTCCCGCCTGAGCCCCGGGGCCGAGGCTGCGGTTCCGGGCGCTCAGCCCCCGCGCCCGCTCGCCCCTAGACACCCGCGCGGAGCCCTCGCCTCCTCGACTTTGTGTTAGGCGGCAGTTGAAGCCGCACTCAGCATCCCTCCGTACCCCGCTCTCCTACCTCAGCTCATTCGCAAGACAGCACAATAGGCACCTCGAAGGGTGAGAAAGAAACCACCCCCTGGCAGAGACCACGGACGATGCCCACCCCCCAAAAAGTAAGTTAGACTGCTCAAGAGTTGACGCTTTGAGGAAGGTGTACCGGGCCTTCGCGTCTCTCCCAGCCCCCCTTCCCACCCTCATAGGCAACAAATATACAGCTTATTTTTCTTGGGTTTAAGAGGAGACACTATATAAATTCAAAAGGCATTTTCTTTATTGGCTTATGGGTAAGAATCGAATCACCTAAAATCAATTTTATACGTGATTGGTTTGCTTCTTCCTTGCACCCTAGTTAGGAAATTTTGTGCTGCCTTACTATCTGAGAGAAATCGGAGGGAACGCTGTACCAGACAAAAGATAATGCGTGTAAGTTCACAGATGCCAAATGCCGGAGGGAAATTTGGGGGATATCCTGCAGCTCTGATTTCCAGTTCAAAATAGGGTTAAGGCTGAAAGTCCCAAAGTTGAAATAGCCCTGTTTGTTCATTAAGCAAATATTTATTGAACACGTACTGTGTGCTATGCTCTGTTCTTGGCACTGGGGTGCAACAGTGAACAAAGCAAAAAGAGTCTTCACCCAGCCGGGGCTCACACACTTGTGGGGTAAACCGATGATAAACAAAAGATAGAGATATAGAATACCACATAGTAAGTGCTGTGGAGAAAAACAAAGCAGGTAAAGTGGTTAGAAAATCCATATGAGGATGGAGAGGTATCAATTATGTGTAAGAGGACTCATGTGGAAGGTGATGTTTGAACCAGGACCCAAAGGAAGTAATAAACCAGAGCCGTATGGATATGTGTGGCAAGAGCAGTCTCAGCAAAAAGAACAGCAAGTGCAAAGGCCCTGGGTCTGGAATTTGCCTCGTGTATTCAAGCAACCGCAAAGAAGTTATGGTAACTGGCAGAGAGTGAGCAAAGGGTGAATAGTATGAGCTGAGCAGAAAGGGTGATAAGAGTGATCTGACTTCTGTTTTCAACAGGTTTCTCTGGCTGCTCTGTGGAGAATAGACTGTAGAGAACAAGGGCTGAAGCAGGGAAGCTAGTTAGGAGGCTATTGTAATAGTCCTTTCATCCAAACAGGTTAAAGTGCTTTATAAATCAGTGCTTTATAAAGTAGTAAGGTAAATTTTGCAGTTGACTTAAGTGATGTAGAGATCAAGAACCACAGTCATTCATCTATGTTTTTGTTCCATGCGACTAGAGATTAAACATCTAGAACTGGATTGTGACACAGTGCCAATGTGGTATCCAAAATACATCACTCGAATATTTAGGTAGAGATTGATTTTCTTAGCCATTTAAGCAAAAATGTAATTTAAAGCAGAGTATTGTTTTTAAGGCCTAATAAGCACATTCTTTCATTGAGTGAAGGTTTTCTATTTCAGCTTTCTTTTCTGTTTGTGGTTTTGAGTGGCCAAACACTTTAAGGAATAGACCTTTCTGAGATACAATTATTCCTCTGATATTTTTACCATATTATTTTGCCTTTTATTATAAATGACTTTGGGGTTGAAGGAAAAGAAAGAGGGCTCTCAAGTTTATACCTTTGAACTCAATTATCAGTCTTAATCAAATGTAATTTTAAATAAAATGGATGAGTATTTTATTGTGGGTCAAGAACACAGATCCATCTTTATTTTGTTCCAGCTACTGGTTTTAAGTTTGGTGCCTTAGCTGTTGGGAGTTGGCTCAGGTGTCAGCTCAAGAATATGCTGCGAGTTAAGTACCAGAATAAAAGACAAAGCACTTTTTAAAATAAAAAGTCAATATGAGGAGGGATTTTTATAATAAAAATTGTTATTATAGTTGTAGTATAGTTGTAGTATAGTTGTAGTGACTATAACATTCATTTTAAAAACATTTTTGGATTAGTTTATAAAAGGTACCAGAATTTCTACGTGAGCTCTTTTGAAGCCCAGTTCTGCTGAACTTCACTGCCCTGAAACTTTTTGTTGTAATTTATATCCTAAGACTACGTGCAGGATGTGGTCTTTGCAGAACATAAACTGTGAGCAATGCTTCTTAAACTGTTTCCCATCCACTCATATATACAGACAGACTTTTAAATAGTTATGTATTTATTTCATGGGTATTATAAAAAATACAAGATATAGAACTTCTCATTTAGGATAAGGCTAAGATACATACACCAGAGTTTCAGTTTGAAGAAATTATTAAGAAAATAATATGATAGATGGAACTCAGATGTGGCAAAATTATGACAACATAAATGACTAAGGACTTTACAGTATTATATTCTTTAGACCAAAAGTATCATATCCCCTGGGATGCTTATTAAAAATGTGAGTTTTAGGGGGCGCCTGGGTGGCTCAGTCAGTTGAGCATCCAACTTCAGCTCAGGTCATGATCTCAATGGTCCATGAGTTCGAGCCCTGCATCGGGCTCGAGCCTGGAGCCTGCTTCGGATTCTGTGTCTCCTTCTCTCTCTGCACCTCCCCTGCTCACACTCTGTCTCTCTCTCAAAAATAAATGAACATTTAAAAATTTTAATTAAAAAAGTGTAAGTTTTTGGCTCCACAGAATCAGGATTTCAGGGAAATTTTTCTGTATCTTTAACAAGATCCCCTGGTGTTCCTTAGGCCCACTAAGGTTTGAGAATTGCTGCTGTTAGACGTAGATTGAAAAGGTGAATGGACCCGAGGAAGCTGATTTGTGGTCTTCAAACTTGTCCTGATATTTTAATATTAGATTCAGAATTGCTATTTAGTGGCAAAGTGTCTTACTCCTATTTTTTACCAGTTCTTTCCTTCCCCCAGCCCTCAACCCTTGATTATAAGAAAGATCCCCGAAGAGACACACCTAGGTGGCTCAGTTGGTTAAGAGTCTTGATTTTGGCTCAAGTCATCTCACAATTGTTGATGGGATTAGGTTCCTGGGATCGAGCCCCAAGTCCTGCTTGGGCTTCTCTCTTTCCCTCCCTCTCTCTCTGCCCCTCCCCTGCTCATGCTGCTGGCTCTCTCTCAAAAACTAAATAAACAAACTTTAAGAAAAAAAAAAAAAAGAGGGACACCTGGGTGGCTCAGTTGGTTAAGCGTCCAACTTAGGCTCAGGTCATGATCTCACAGCTTGTGGGTTCGAGCCCTACATCAGGCTCTGTGCTGATAGCTCAAAGCCTGGAGCCTGCCTCAGATTCTGTGTCTCCCTCTCTCTTTGTCCCTCCCCTGCTCGTGCTCTCTCACTCTCTCTTTCTCTCTCAATATAAATAAACATAAAGAAAAAAAGTTCCATGAAAATAGGTACAATATCTTGGTTATCTTTCTGTTTCTCCCTTCATTGCTTTCCCTGTAGTAAATACCAAATAAATGAATGAGTGAATACATGAAGTAACTCATATCTTTATGCTTTCTGATTGTCTATAGCTCCTCATAATACTTTACTGCCTTTTTTTCTTAGAATGTTACTTTTAACCAACATTCCCATTATGCAGTGTTCTTAGAACTGTTGGGTGTGGATCTGATCACAACATCCATTCATGTATTCAGCAAATATTTATAGAGCATAGTGCCAGACAGTGGGAATATTAAGAAGGCATAACACTCTCTTCAGGAAATCTTTAGACCAGGATACTGACAAGTAGTAATCAGTTACAAATAACATAAGTACTGTGATCATCTACAGGAAATAAGGGAACATATAACCTACCCTTTTTAAGGAAATCAAGGAATGCCTCCTGGAGAAGAGTTCTAAGAAACAGTGAATATTCCCTTGTGGAAGTTATGTAGAAAGAGCAGCAAAGTAGATGGGTGATTACAAAAAGGTCCAAAAAATCAGCAGTGGTTTTAAGAAGGCACTTTTGAGAGAAAACCACTTGTTAAAGTAGTAAAAATTAAGTGATAAAGATGTGACTTAAGGAAGGTGGTAAACAGAAAGACATAGCCAATAGCTTAGAGAGAAAGTCAAGAGAAAGTGTCTTTTTATTTCCCTTGAAAAAAGGCTTAAGCATATTTGTATACTTAAAGAGGAACCCAATGTAAAGGGAGAGAGAAGAAGCTGAAAGGCAGCAGAAGAGAGGGCAATTCATTAATAAAGCATTCAGTACATGTTTTTAAATATGTATCATGTGCTAGGCACTCAATGTGGGAAGCTGGGGATGAGACAGACAAGACTTCCTTCTCATAAGTCAGGTCTCTGCAGGTGAGAGAAGGGGAATAACATCAGGATTCGAAATAAAGAGTCTTACAGAAAAAAAAAAAAAACAATGAAGAAAGACAAATCTAGAGATGAAGAAGGAAGTTAAGGCATTCATTCCAGATAAAATGTTTTTAACCTGAGTTAGCAGTGACATTGGAGAGGTTAGGATGTGTTTTAGGCTGGGATAATAGCACAGAAATGTCATGAAAGTACAAAAGTAGACTTTACTAAAAAAATGTTGAGTGAATATATGGAGGGTTTGGGTTATGATTGGAGAAGAAACATAACTTATGTACTCACAAAATGGAAGGGAAGAGCCAATGAAAGTCTAAAAGAAAGATTTTGGGGGGATTTTGTTGTTTTGTTTTTTTTAATTGGTACATATAAGGGCCAGGCAGATTATCAGGAAAGTGAGTATGCCCCCGGGATGTTTGTGTACACAGTGGATATACATGGTTTGGAACTGAGGGAAGTGGTCTGAGCCAGAAATAGAGATCTGGAAGTTATCAGTAAACAAGTGAATACTAATTGATGCCTTGGGAATAGATAGCTCACCCGAGAGAGTAAAAAGAGAGAAGAGAAAAGCACTGAGGAAAGCAACTTGGGGAATGCTAATATTTAGGAGACAAAAGGGAAAAATGACCCTGAAAAGCAGAATGTGAAGGAGTAGCCTGAGAGTAGAAGAGAAAAACCGTAAAGATAATATAAAAGGAGTGGATTTATGAGAGGGAGATAAATGAATTTTGTTTTTAACATGTTGATTGAAAGGTATCTATCTGTGAGATGTCCAGTATGCTCTTTCTCCCTCATTCCCTATCTTGGTGAACATCATTTATTCAGTAACCCATCTTCCACTCCCACCCAGCACTGTCCCAAAGTCCTAGAATATCTGTGTCCTTATGGTGTTTTGAATCCACCATCTCTTTGACCTTTCCACAACCACTCCTTTAGTTCAGATTTTATCTCTTTGATTATTATCATAGCAGCTCTCACTGGTTTCCTGGCCTCCTGTTTTGTCCCTCTAAATCCATTTTCCACATCACCACTGGTGATAAATAACTACTACTTACCAAGCAGTTTGTTAACTGGTTTAAATGGATCATCTTACTTAATCCTCTCAATAACCCTTTGAGTTAGATGTTATCATCATTCATAGTTGAGGAACTGATGCTCAGAGAGGTTAAGTAACACGTGATTAAGTAACACATTCAAATTTACCCAGCTAGTAAGTGGCAAAACTAGAGCTGACCTCTAGGGCTAAAAGTCTTACCCACTGTGTTCCATTGCCATAGTGCTCCAAAACACAATTCATGTTACTCTTTTTGTAAAATTATTAATTTTTTTAATGTTTATTTATTTTTGAGACAGGGACAGAGTGTGAGTAGGGGAGGGGCAAAGAGATAGGGAGACACAGAATCTGAAACAGGCTCCAGGCTCTTAGCTGTCAGCACAGAGCCCGACGCGGGGCTCAAACCCACAAACCACAAGATGTTAGACTCAACCGACTGAGCCACGCAGGTGCTCCTGTAAAATTCTTTAGTGGTTCCCCATTGTCTCTGGATAAAAATCCAGCCTTCTTGTATTGACCCTTTTTAATTTGGTCCAGGCCTACCCCTTAATTCTCCAACCTTCATATTCCATGAAATGCTCTCCTGTGCTCCAGGTCTGTAGATGTTGTAATGGTTTCTTTTGCCTTTAAAACTTTCTTTGCACATTCTGTTCCTTCTGCTAGGCTTGCCCACTCTTTTTCCCACCTTTCATAGAATACTCATCCTCAAGGCATCAGCTCTGTTGAGAACTCCCGGATGGGGGCGCCTGGGTGGCTCAGTTGGTTAAGCATCCGACTTCAGCTCAGATCATGATCTCACAGTCTGTGAGTTTGAGCCCTGGGTCAGGCTCTGTGCTGACAGCTCAGAGCCTGGAGCCTGCTTCAGATTCTGTGTCTCCCTCTCTCTCTGCCCCTTCCCCGCTCATGCTCTGTCTCTCTCTGTCTCAAAAATAAATTTAAAAAAACATTTAAAAAATTAAAAAAAAAAAAAAAGAAAATTCCCAGGATGTCTTTCCTGATACTCCTCCTTCAGTCATTATTAGATGGGACTTCCTTATGTTCCTTCAACGTCCTGTGCTCATCTGTATCATAGTATTTATCTCATTACATTTAGTTTCAAAAAAAGGAAGAAAAATTGTTTCTTCTAGATTATGGGATCCTTATAGAGAGCAATTGCTGTTTTTATTTCTACACTTAAATAAACTCAACAGATGTTTCTGAAATCTAATTTGATAAATGTTAACAAAGAGGTTTCAGTAAATTCAGGTAATTTAGTCTTCCTAGTTTGCTTTCCCCAGAGGTGTGGAGGAGTTACCTCTTGGGAAGATGAATAATTCTCTCTTTAACACTCTTATTCCAGGCAACTCAAGGGGTCTAAGTCATCTTTACCTTCAAGGTATCCCTAATGCATGGTCAAGAGTGATTTTGGGTCTCCTTTCCTATTCCCAGTCTCCATAGACATGCTAATAACAATATTGAGAATTAGTACAGCATTTGTCTCTGACTGCTGGGTTTCTTATCCCATTTCTCCTGTTTACTAACTGTGTGGTCCTTGGCAAGTTATTTAAACTCTGTGCATCAGTTCCTGTAAAATGAGAATAACACTGGTTACAGAGTTATTTAAAGGATTTAAATACAGAGTTGTTTAAAGGATTAAATGTGTTAATATACATAAAGCACTTTAAACCTTGCCTGGTTCACTTTTATCTGTTTACTTTTAAAATCAGAACTAGAATATACATTCTAAAATATACATTCTAAAATATAAGTAATGTGATCAGCACTCACTTTTAGGTATATTTCATCAATAAGTAAAAGACTGACAGCATATTTTTTCTTGTTTTGATTGGGAGTGGGTATGAACTCAACAGAAATGAAGGTTTTCTCCCTTTACAGGGAAGACTGAACCAAAAGAAAAATTAAAAAAGCAGAAACCCTTCAGATTTTATAATTTTGCCAAAAAGGACATATACAAACTGTTTATTACATGATTTTTTATGAATATTTGCATTTTTGTTCACCATTTTTCCTGAATTTTTTAACTTAAAAATTTGGTTCACTTTGTTAATAAAATAAGTTTATTATTAGCGGCATTATTGTATAGAGTCAGCTTTGTACACAAATGCCATTTACCCACCCTCCTAAGCTTTACATTTGTTAGCAACTTTAGAACTCATGCACCTCAGTAATAAAAAGATCATTAGTTTGGGGAGAACAGTTGGTACAAGAACCACAAATATTTAAAATCTTAAATCACAGATTTTGAGGGTTTTCAGAATTTAATATTTATTACATGCTCAGGTTAAGATGCCAGGATCTGGGCATCACAAAGGGTATAATGGTACTTTCATTCCAGTCATATAAGGCTATTTCACCAAATGCATGAGAAAGTCTTATAATACTATTTTCACATCTTAATTCCTAATATTGTCATTCCATGGTAGAGACTAGTATTACAGAAGTACATGTTGCAGGTGAAGGTAAAGCTGTTAGCTGAGATGTTCACATCCATAGTAAATGATAGAATAAACTGATATTACATCCCAGACTTCTTTGCTGTTATGAAAAACTGATATTGTCCACTGAATGTGTTGATAATGCTGGATATTAGATATTTTGATAGGTTGTTAAATACTGTAGAAATTGAAGTGAAGTGAGCTTATGGTATAGTTTAGTCTAAAGGAAAGCAAAATGGGGGCACCTCGGTGGCTCAGTCGGTTAAGTGTCTGACTCTTGGTTTCTCTTCAGATCATGATCTCATGGTTCATGGGTTCAAGCCCCCCCAGTCAGGCTCCATGTTGATGTTCTGGAGCCTGCTTGGGATTCTCTCTCTCTTTTTTTCCCTGACCCTCCCCTGCTCTCTCTCTCTCTCTCTCTCAAAAATAAATAAACTTAAAAAAATAAAGGAAAGCAAAATGAAAACTAGTATTTGAGGGTCCCCATGTGCCAGGCATTGTGTTAAACACTGCCTTAGTTCAAGCTGCTGTAACATAATACCATAGACTGAGTGGCTTATAAACAATAGCAATTTATTTGGCACAATTCTGGAGGCTAGAAAGTCCAAGATCAACGTGCCAGCAGATTCTGTATCTGGTGAGGGCCTATTTCCTGGGCAGTCTTCTCATTGTGTTATAACATGTAAGGACCAAAGGAGCTCTTTGAGGTCTATTTCATAAGGACATTAATTCCATTCATCCTAGAGGGCAGAGGTTCTGCCCTCATGACCTAATCACCTTCCAAAGGCCCCACCACCAAGTACCATCAAAGTGGGGATTAGGATTTCAAAATGTAAATTTTGGGAAGGACAGACTTGGTTTGTGTCATTTAATCAGCATAGTATATGTACTTAAACCAATATACACATATATTAGAATGCATTCTTATTTGAATTACTCTTGAAGCAAATCTGTTTTTGAAGGAAAAAATTATAAAATACGTAAAAAACATTTTTGAAGTATAGTTGGCAACAGTGTTAGATTAGTTTCAGGTGTACAGCATAGTAATTTGACAGCTGTATACATTATACTGTGTTTACCACAAGTATAGCTATCTTCTGTCACCATACAATGCTATTACGATATTTTTTCTTGTATTCCCTATGCTGTAACTTCATCCCCCTTATTCATTCCATAACTAGAAGCCTGTATCTCCCACTCCCATTCATCCACTTTTCCTTTCCCCCCATCCCCTTCCCCTCTGCCAACCACGAGTTCTCTGTATTTGTGGGTCTGTTTCTGCTTTTATTGTTTGTTTGTTTTCTTAAATTCCACATACAAATGAAATCACGTGGTATTTGCCTTTTTCTGTCAGGCTTATGTCACTTATCATAAAGCCCTCTAGGTCCATAGAAATAATGTGGTTATTTGCCCTTTTCTGTCTGGCTTATTTCATTTAGCATAAAGCCCTCTAGGTCCATATGTGCTGTCCTAAATGGCAAGCTCTCATTCTTTTTTATTGCTGAGTAATATTCCACTGTGTGCGCACATGTGTGTTTGTATCCCATCTTCTTTATCCGTTCCTCCAGCATTAGACACTTAAGTTGCTTCCATATCTTGGTAAATAATGCTGCAATAAACCTAGGGGTGCATATGTCTTTTAGAATGTTGTTTGTTTTCTTTGAGTAAACATTCAGTAGTGGAATTACTGGATCCTGTGGTATTTCTATTTTTAAATATTTGAGAAACCTCCGTAGTGTTTTCCACAGTGGCTGCACCAATTTGCACAGCCACTAGCAGGGCCCAAGAGTTCTTTTTTTCTCCACATCCTCACTGGCACTTATTATTTCTTGTCTCTTTGATATTAACCATTCTGACAAGTGTAAGGTGGTATCTCATTGTGGTTTTGATTTGCAGTTTTCTGATTAATAGTGATGTAGAGCATCTTTTCATGGTCTGTTGGCCGTCTGTATGTCTCCTCTGAAAAAACATTTTTGTATTCTGCCCATTTTTTAATTGGGTTATTTGGTTTAATAGTGTTGAGTTGTATAAGTGTTTTATATATTTTAGATATTGAACCCTTATGAAATAAATCATTATATATATCTTCTCCCATTCAGCAGGGTTTCTTTTCCTTTTGTTGATAGTTTCCTGCACTGTGCAAAAGCTTTTTTGTGTGTTAAGTCCCAATAGTTTATTCTTGCTTTTGTTTCCCTTGCTTTAGGAGACATATCTAGAAAAATGTTGCTGTGGCTGCAGAGAAATTGCTGCCTATTTTCTTTTAGGAGTTTTGTAGGTTTAGGTCTCACATTTAGGTCTTTAATCCATTTTAAGTTAGTTTTTGTGTATAGTGTGAGAAAGTGGTCCCATTTCATTATTTTTCATGTAGCTGTGCAGTTTTCCCAGCCCTATTTATTGAACAGTCTATCGTTTTGCCATTATGTATTCTTATGTCCTGTGTAGATTAATTGGCCCTATTAGCGTGGGTTTATTTCTAGGCTATTTTGTTCTTTTGATCTATGTGTCTATTTTGGTGCCAGTACCATATTGTTTTTATTACTACAGCTATTGTGGTTTAGCTTGAAATCTGGGATTATGATACCTCCAGCTTTGTTCTTACTCAAGATTGCTCAGCTCTTTGGGGTCTTTTGTGATTCCATACAAACTTTGGAATTATTCTAGTTCTCTGAAAAATGAATGCTATTAGCATTTGATAGGGATTGCATTGAATCTGTTGATGGCTTTGGGCAGTATGGACATTGTAACAATGTTAAGCCTTCATTCCATGAGCATGGAATATCTTTCCAATTGTTTGTGTCATCTTCAATTTTTTTCAACAGTGTTTTCATAGTTTGCAGAGTAAAGGTCTTTCGCCTCCTTGATTAAATCTACTCCTGGTGTTTTACTCTTTTTGGTATAATTATAAATGGAATTGTTTTCTTCATTTCTCTTTCTGCTAAATTGTTACTAGTTTATAGGAACACAACTGATTTCTGAGTGTTAATTTTGTATCTTGCAACTTTACTGAATTCATCTATTACTTCGAATAGTTTTTTGGTGGTCTTTCAAGGTTTTCTATGTATAGTATCACATGTTTTCTGCAAATAGTGATGGTGTAACTTCTTCCTTACCAGTTTGGATGCCTTTTATGTCTTTTTCTTGTCTGGCTGCTATGGCTGGGACGTCCAGTACAATGGTGAATAAAAGCACTGAGCATGGACATCCCTGTCTTTTTCCTGATCTTAGAGGAAAAGCTCTCAGTTTTTCACCTTTGAGTATGATGTTAGCTTTGGGTTTGTTATGTGTGGTCTTTATTATTTTGAGGTATGTTCCCTCTAAACCCACTTTGTTGAAGGTTTTTATCATGAACAAATGTTGAATTTTGTCAAATGTTGTTTCTGCATCTGTTGAGATGATCATGTGGTTTTTACCCTTCATTTTGTTAGTGTGGTGTATCATGTTGATTGCTTTGCAGATGTTGAACCATCTTTGCATCCCCAGAACAAATCCCAGTTGATGGTGGTAAGTGATCCTTTTAATGTATTTGAATGCAGTTTACTAATATTTTGCATCTGTGTTCATTGGTGATATTGGTCTGCAGTTGTTTCTTGGTTTCTTTAGTAGTGTGTTTGGTGTTGGTGTCAGGATGATGCTGGACTTTTAGAATGTATTTGGAAACTGTCCTTCTTCTATTTTTTGGAATAGTGTGAGGAGAACAGGTGTTAACTCTTCTGTAAGTATGTGGTAGAATTCATCTGTGAATTCATCTGGTCCTGGTCTTTGTGTTTTGGGAGTTTTTTGATTACCAATTCAATTTCATTGTTAATAACTGGTATGTGTTCAGATTTTCTGTTTCTTTTGATTCAGTTTTGGAAGATTGGAAGTTTCTGGAAACATCTATTTCTTCTAGGTTGTCCAGCTTGTTGGCATATCATTTTTTGTAGTAGTCTCTTATAATTCCTTATATTTCTGTGGTATTGGTTGTTACTTCTCCTCTTTCATTTCTGATTTTGTTTATTTGGATGTTCTCTTTTTTGTTTGTTTGTTTTTGGGGTTTGTTTTTTTGTTTTGTTTTTGATGAGTCTAGCTAAAGTTTTGTAAGCTTTATGTTTTCAGAGAACCAGCTCTAGGTTTCATTGATCTTTCCTTTTGGCCTCCATTTCATTTTTATTTCCATTCTGATCTTTATTACTTCATTCCTTGTACTAAGTTTGGGATTTGTTTGTTCTTCTCTTTTCAGTCTCTTTGGTTATAAGGTTAGATTGTTTATTTGAGATTTTCCTTATTTCTTGAGGTAGGCCTGTATCCATATAAATTTCTTTTCTTAGAACTGCTCTTGCTGTGTCCCCAGGATTTTGGATCATTATGTTTTCATTTCCATTGGGCTCCATGTATTTTTTATTTCCTCTTTGATTTCTTCATTGACCCATTAGTTGTTTAGTAGCATGTTGTTTAGCTGCCACATGTTTGTGCTTTTTCCAGTTATTTTTTTCCTTGTAATTGATACCTAGTTTCATACTGTCGTTGAAAATGATACTTGATATGATTTCAGTCTTCTTAAATTTATTGAGACTTGTTTTGTGGCCTAATATGTGACCTATTCTCGTGAATGTTCCCTGTACCCTGAAAAGAATGTGTGTTCTGTTATTTTGGATGGAATGTTTTGTATATATCTTTAAGTCCATCTGGTCTAATGTATTGTTCAAAGACACTGTTTTCTTATTAATTTTCTGCCTTGATGATCTATCCATTGATACAAGTGGGGTATTAAAGTCCCCTACTATTATTATATTACTGTCAGTTTATCCCTTTTAATATTTGTCTTATTTAGGTGCTCTAATATTGGGCGCATAGATATTTGCAGTTATCATTTATCATGCAATTTGTCATTAGTCCTTTGTCATTATGTAATGCCCCTCTTTGTTCTTTGTTACAGTCTTTGTCTTAAAGTCTGTTTTTTGTTTATTTGTTTTGCTTTCATTTGCTTGGAATATTAATTTTCTATCCCTTCACTTTCAATCTGTATGTATCTTTAGGTCTGAAATGAGTCTTTTGTAGGCAGCATATAGAAGGGTCTTGTTTTTTAAATCCACTCCATTATCCTGTGTCTTTTTGTTGGAGTATTTAGACCATTTACATACAGTTTTGTAAGTATATACTTACTACCATTTTGTTAATTGTTTTCTGGTTGTTTGTGTAGTTTTTTTTATTCCTTTTTCTCTTGCTCTTTCCTTGTGATGAGAACTTTCTTCAGTGTCATACTTGGCTTTCTTTCTCTTTATTTTTTGTTTATCTATTATAGGTTTTTGGTTTGTGGTTACCATGAGGTCCGTAAATAACATCCTAAGAATATAGTAGTCTATAATAATTTCATGGTCAGTTAAATACAAACACATTTTTAAAATTTTTTTAATTTTTTTTAATTTTTTTTTTAACGTTTATTTATTTTTGAGACAGAGAGAGACAGAGCATGAACGGGTGAGGGTCAGAGAGAGAGAGACACACACAGAATCCGAAACAGGCTCCAGGCTCCGAGCTGTCAGCACAGAGCCCGACGCGGGGCTCGAACTCATGGACCATGAGATCAGGACCTGAGCCAAAGTCAGACGCCCAACCAACCGAGCCACCCAGATGCCTTGAATACAAACACATTTTATAAAAGAACTTCATTTTTATTCCCCCCTCCCCATTTTACGTATATGTTTTTATATTTTACATCTTTTTATTCTGTGAGTCCTCTTAACTAATTAAGATACTATTGATTTTACTACTTTAACGTCTTTTAGAAGGCTAGTTTAGTGGTGATCAACTCCTTTAACTTTTGTTTGTCTCTCCTTCAATTCTGAATGATAGTCTTGCTGGCTAGAGTATTCTTGGTTGTAGGTTTTTTTCCTTTCAGTACTTTGAATATATCATGCCACTGTCTTCTAGCATGCAAAATTTCTGCTGAAAAATCAGCTGATAGCTTGTGGTATTTCCTTTGTGTGTAACCATTTTCACTTCTATTGCTGCTTTTAAAATTCTCTATCTTTAACCTTTGACATTTTAATTATTATATGTCATTGTGTGGATCTCCTTGGGTTTATCTTGTTAAGCATTCTGTATGATTCCTGAACCTGGATGCCTGTTTCCTTCCCCAGTTTAGGGAAGTTTTCAACTCTTATTTCTTCAAATAAGCTTTCTGCCCTTTTTCTCTCTCTTCTCCTTTGGGGACCCCTATAATGCACATGTTTGTTCACTTGATGTTGCCCAAGAGATCCTTTAACCTATCTTCATTTTTTGTTTGTTTGTTTTTTCTTTTTGCTATTCATCTTAGGTGCTTTCCATTAACCTGTCTTCTAGATTACTGATCCATTCTTCTGCATCCTCTACTGTTGATTCCCTCTAGTTTTTGTAGTCTTCGACTCTGATTTTTTTTTTTTTTGTATTTTCTGTCTCTGTTGAAGCCCTCACTGAGTTCTTCCACTCTTCTCTCCAGTCCAGTGAGCATTTTTATGACCATTACTTTGAACTCTTTATGAGGCATATTGCTTATCTCCAGTTACAAATGGATTTCATATAAAAAAAATCTTTAATTTGTAAAATCTTTAGATGGGGAAAAAAGTTCCTTGTTTAACAGATTAGACTCTCCTGTAAGACTATGAAAGGACATATAACTTCAACTTCCAGCTCTAAAAAAAAAGGTTAAAGGGTAAAAAGAGGTAAGAGAATTATTCTGCTTGAGATTAAGTGGCATAATGTAATAATATCTAAAGAGAGAAAATTCCTTAGCTTTCTTAAAATTAGAGAGGCTTCTTGTTCTATTTTCGTCATCATCCTCCCACAGTCTGTTCCCCTTGTGCATTCAGAGTTTACTGGGCAGGTAGGAGTTAAGAGATGAGATAAAGAAATTCAGGTATTAACAAATTAAAAGTATCACAGTAGCTGGTGTTAATAATATGCTTTGGCAGTTCCCATTTTCTTGGTTCTCTACCCCACAGTTCTCAGCTCCTGACTGAATAGTCATGGTTTACCTTGCAGAATTAGCAGCAGCAAATATGTAGAGCAGCTAGAGAAAAGTTGTGGTACCAAAAGCTCTCAGGGTAACGTAAGTGACTAGCTTAATAACCACCACTTTCCTGTAACCTGGATTCTAACCTTTCACTTTATTTTTAAAGAGAATCATGGAAGTTCTTGGTAGCTTGTATTCTAATTAGCCCTGATGACTATGAATCTGATCTAACATAATGATTACTCCTAGAGAAGAACCATCAGTATTACAGGTAGCAGCAAGAAGGACCTGGGTAATGCCAAGAGTCAGAACCATTGAAAGTGTTATGTAGTTAACTCTTTAGATGAATAATAAATGGAGCAACAGACACCAATGGGAACTTGAAGATTTGCTTTATGGAGGGAAATGTTAGAAAAAGTCAGTTTCTAAAAAGAATTTTAGTTCATTTTACTCACAGATTAATTGAAAATAGTAAGTTTATTTAAATGACTGCCAATGTCAGAGCCTTTCCCTACAGTGAACATAAGCAATTATTACTAAATTTTTGGAAAGTGAACAAAGATGGTAGATACCATTAAGAGTACATTTTTCCCATCTTTAAATTACAGCATTTTAATTTTAAAATTATAATTATTTAGTATTAATGCTGTGAGTGCTATTTTATATTCTAGATTGGAGATTAGAGATTTATTAGTAATTGTTTTTATTTTTAGGAATTACATTTTTCTATTTATATTTTTGTTATAATGAAATAACCATGACATATTAGGAGGTGTAGGACTTTGATGTTTGGAACCTTTGTTTATTTATATAACCACTTTATTATTTGGCCTCTAAAATCATTGCTAATTCTTTTCCCCTACCAAACTCATCAAAATTTCTAGGTATTCAGATTTGAGAACAACACATTTCCCTGCTCAGCATGTCAGTATATACTGTTAAAGAAAAGTGAATACAGTTTGTTAATATGTAATCATCAGTTCATTTTATATAGGTTACTGAATAAGTTATAAGTTAGTAATAGATTCAGTCATTCCTGAACCATCAGATTTTGAATCAATGACTTTGAGGGGTAGACTGGATCTCACTATTAGTTCTTTACATACCATCTAATGAAATGGGATTACTATCACATCAAAGAATTTAAAAATAGGTGTTCCTTTAGTTTGAACCACAAGTTTTCATTTTTGTCTTTTGTGTTCTGCTGAGTAAGACAGTATGTATATAAGATTTTAGGGAGGCAAACTAGTACCTTAGAAGTATATAAATCTAGTTTTATCTAAACAATCAAAAGAAAAATAAATAAATTAGAGTTCCATCAAATTAAAAACATATGTGTGTCAAAGGACACTATCAAAGTGAAAAGACAAGCCACAGATTGGAAGAAAATATTTTTATAAATCTTATAACTGATAAGAGTCTAGTATCCAGAGTATATAAAAAATTCTTACAACTTAACAACAAAAAACATAAATAACCTAACTAAAAAATAGACAAATGACTGGACTAGTCATTTCTTCAAAGAAAAGATATATAGGGGTGCCTGGATGGCTCAGTCGGTTAAGCGTCTGACTTCTTCCTAGGTCATGATCTTGCAATTTGTGAGTTCAAGCCCCACGTCGGGCTCTGTGCTGACAGCTCGGAGCCTGGAGCGTGCTTCAGATTTCTGTGTCCCCCTCTCTCTCTGCTCCTCCCCTGCTCATGCTCTGTGTCTGTCTTTCAAAAATAAATAAATGTAAAAAAAATTTTTTAAAAGAAAAGATATATATATATATATATGTGATCAATAAATACATGAAAAGATGCTCAACTTCATTAGTAATTATGAAAATTAAAACCACAATGAGATACTAGTTTATGCTCACTAGAATGACAGTACTTAAAAAAACAACAGGAAATAAGTGTTGGGGAGGATGTGAAGAAATTGGAACCCTCAGACTTACCTGGGAATATATAATATTGCAGCCACTATGGAAAACAGTTGGGCAGTTCTCAAAACATTAGACTTGGAGATACCATATAGCCCAGTGATTCAATTACTAGCTATATACCCCAGATAATTGAAAACATGTTCATATAAAAAAAAAACAAACAAACAAACTTGTACATAAATATTCAGCAGCATTATTCTTAGTAACCAAAAAGTAGAAACAGCCCAGAATGCACTGTCTGCCCTTGGAAGCTACTGATGATTTACAGAATTTTGAGAATTCTTACTAATAACCCCAAGTCTGGGGAGAAGCAAATTCAGTGAGTACTCTTATCTTCTCATTCTTTTCAGTAAGGAAAAAATGAGTAAAACAAAAAGTTTTTTGTTTTTTTTTTTGTTTTGTTTTGTTTGTTTTTTTTTTAAAAAGGACTAATCTCTGGTACAAGTCTCCAGGAATACACTGAATCAGAGAACACAGGGAAACCATCCCATGTGAATGGGTTACTCTACCGCCCAACTAGGTAGATGTGCACTTAACAAAAAGTCAGAATTAAGAACCTGGATGTTCCAAGGAAACACAACAGGTTAATCTTACTAATATAGGCAAGCATTCTAAAAAGATATTAGTATGTTCAGTCATATAAAAATGATAACATATAAAAGTGAGTAAGGTAGCTTTATTTCAGGAATGTCATTCTTGAGTTGAACACTAAAATAATTTAAAGGGAAAAAAAAATCACATGATTATCTCAATAGATATAGCATATAACCAATAGAAGAAAGTCAGAAAGTCACCTATGTTAAATCAGAGCAAGTAAAAGATCTAGGCAGGATTGTAAGATAAAAATAAAAGCAGAGGCACCTGGGTGGCTCAGTCGGTTAAGCGTCCAATTTCAGCTCAGGTCATTATCTCACAGTTCATGAGTTTGAGCCCTGCACTGAGCTCCTACACCAACAGTGCAGAATCTGCTTAGGATTCTCTCTCTGCCTGTCCCCCACTTACATATGCGCGTGTGTGCTTTCTCTCTTTCTCTCTCTCTCTCAAAATAATAAGCGTAAAAAAAACAAAAAAAAAAGCATAACTGTGCAAACATACTACAGCAAACTAATGAACTAACAACAACAAAAAAAAGAAATAGCATGTAGAAGATGAAGACCTATAACCTAAAAGACAGAAGGAAATACATGTACTTCAAGTGCTAGACCTTAATAAAAACAAAAAATGAAAAAAATGAGAGCTCAAAGACAGGATAATAATTCAACAGATTAAAGGTGAATTGCAGGGGCACCTTGGTGGCTCAATTGGTTAAGCGTTTGTTCAACGTAGGCTCAGGTTTTGATCTCATGGTTCATGAGTTCCAGCCCTACGTCAGGCTCTATGCAGGCAGCTCATAACCTGGAGCCTACTTCAGTTTCTGTTTCTCCTCTCTCTCTTTGCTCCCAGGGATCCCTCCCTCTCTCTCTGTCTCAAAAATAAAATAAACATTAAAAAAAAAACAACAACTTACTGTGTGAGCGCCTGTGTGGCTCAATTGGTTAAGCATCTCACTTCAGCTCAGGCCATGACCTTGGGGTTCATGGGTTCGAACCCCACTTTGGGCTGTCAGCATGGAGCCTGCTTGAGATCCTCTGTCTCCCTCTTTCTCTGTCCCTCCCTTACTTGTGCATGCTCGCCCCACCCCCCCCAAAAGTAAATAAACATTAAAAAAAATTGTTTTTAACTTCTCTTATGGTAAAGAAACATTTAATGTACTCTTTAGTTTCACTTCTTTTTTTCTTTGTTAAATTCTAGTTAACTTAAAATTTAATGCTTTTATTTAAAAAATAGTATCCTATCTTTCTAAAGGTATTACTATTGCTCTATATACACAGAAGGAAAAGTAGGTAGGTAGATAATAAGCTAGATGTCTGGAATAATGTTAACTTAGTAGTAATGAGAGTTTCTGGCTGGTGGGACTTGAGATGTGTATATATTAGTCAGTGTCTAGCCAGGCCATATCAGTTGTTTTTAACAGAAAGAATTTAGTAAAAAGGTATTGTTAATAGACACTAAACTGAAGTGGCAAAAATAGGCTACTAAAGTTTTCACAGAGATATCAACTATGGGAAACAGCTACCATTCCTAAGGCTGTGGGACAAAGGAAAGAAGTTGAAATTATTAGGATATATAAATTCACGGGAGAGGTCCTGTGGAGGTTAAACTCAGATATCTGAGAATGGGGGTACTGCTTAGGCTAGTTAATGCCTCTGGACTTGGAATGTGGACCCTGTGGGCCTAAGACTCAAATACCTGGTGCTGATGTCTCTGAGGAGGGTACAACAGGGCTGTTTGGGATAATAAGTGAGGTAAAAAAAAAAAAAAATGTTATTTTGTTCCAGGTGGCTAGCCAGAATAGGGAATACTCTACCCACTTTTTAGAAATCTTCCTCTATGTTTCTCAGTGTAGGACTTTTGAAAGTTTTTATTCATACTGATCTTGTACATTTTTAGAATTTATTGCTACCCATTTTGGTTTAGTTTTGTTCCTATAAATGAAGCATTTCTTCTGCTGTATCTTTTGACTGGTTTTAGTTTGTACATAAGAAAGCTCTTTAATATTAAATATTAATTTAACATCCAGAATCCTTACTGAATTTTGTTGTCAGTTTTCCACCTTCACAATATTTAAACTTCTCTAAATAGCTCTTACAGAAATCTGTTTTGCATTTTGTTTAGGTGGTTGGACTATGTCCAACATACTGATTTCTCTTTATTGCTAAGTACCATTTCTTTTCCTGAACTATTATTGTAAAATAGTGGTCTCCCTGCTTTTTCCCCTGTCCCATCTCTAATTCATTCTGAACACAATTGCTAATATAATATTTTTAAAACTTAAATCATATCACTTTCCTACTCAAAACCTTTAAATGATCATCCACTGTTCTTCAGATAAAATTCAGGTTCCTTAGCATAAGCTACAAGGCTCTGTGTCTTAGTCTGCATGGTCTACAAGAACAAAAATCATAGACTGGGTGGCTTAAACAACAGAAATTAATTTTCTCACAGTTTGACGGCTGGGAAGTCCAAGATCAAGGTGCTAGCCAGTTCACTTCCTGATGAGTGCTCTCTTTCTCATTTGCAGATGCCCACCATCTTGCCCATATCCTTACATGGTCTTTCCTGTATTTGTACTTCATAGGGGGTCTGCAAGCATACTCTTCTTTCTCCTAAGGCCAGTAATCCCATCATAAGGGCCTGATCCTCATGACTGGATGTAACCTTCATTACCTTCCAACGGCCCTATGTCTAAACATCATCATATTGTGCATTAGGGCTTCAAAATAAGAATTTTAGTGGGACACAGTCTACTCTGCTCTAAAATGATCTGGACCCTGCCTGTCTCTAACCTTTTCTAGTGGCACTCTCCAGAGTCCCTTAACATGCTGGCCTCTTTTAAATTTCCCAAACACATCAAGCTTCTTTCTACTTAAGAATCTTGACACATGCTGTTCTCTGCCTAGAGGCTCTTCCTTAGGCTCTTTACTCAGAGATTTGTTTTCCTCCTTTAGGTCCCCGTTTAAATACCCCTTTCTCAGAATTCACATATGTGAGCAGGTCTCCTCTAATTGTCTGTCACCTCACTGAACTTATTTATTAACCTATTACAAATGTGTATCTATATATGTATGTATAACTTTATTCTTCTGTCTACTTTTTAAATGACCCAGAATCCTCCATAATAAAAAATGTTTTTCTAATGGAAAAAAAAATCTGTTGATAAACTTGAACTTCTTGAATTCAGTCAAGCTTTTGCTTTTGCTTGATCATACACTGTTGAGAAAATAATACTCATGTGCATTGTACTTCAGCAATACCTTTAAGAATTAAAAGGCCACATTCCTTTAATGCCTTAATTCCAGTTCTAGGAATGATTTGTACATGTATTTTAAGACATTTATACATTGCAGACAGCAAAGGTTTGGAGAAACTTAAATATCCATCAATGGGGAGGGGGTAGTTCAATGAATTAGATTATAATCATACTATGAAATACTACTGAGTTATTAGGGGATGGAGCTGTTCAGTATGTAATGATATGGAATGATTTCCAAGTAGAAAGAAAATATACAGTGGCATTGTGTATAGAGCGTCTGCCATCGTGTGTGTACACCCCACAAAAGGTTCTATATTGGAATTTTATCTAGATTGTCTTTTGAAAGATACAGCAGAAACTAGTGGCTGCTTTCAGGGATAGGAAACCAGATGACTAAAGATTCAAAGGTGGCATGGAGACTTTCTTTCTCAATGAAAGAGTAGTAAAAAAATACCATGGGCGTAGAGATGAATGACTGTTTCTGACTGAAATTATGGGGAAGACTTTTTGAAAAGCAAAGATATTTTTTAAAAACTTAGTATCGCTTTTATCTAACAAAAACAGAACTCATATTAACAGGCAATTATGATAGATATTGCTGTGAGAGATATAAAATGATTTGAGTTACAAGTGGAAATGTTATCTGGATTTTATTTGCTTTTAGGTGGTGATAGTGGACTGGATGGGTTAGGAGGACCAGGTGTACAACTAGGAAGCCCAGATAAGAAAAAACGCAAGACAAATACACAGGTAAATTGACATTTTCTTTGATAACCATTTTTGTTCACTGATACGATCAGGCTAATGAGGTAAATTTAAATTTGGTCATGGATTTTTTTCCCCTCCTCATTTGTAACCTAATAGTGAATTCTGCAGTGATTTTTTTTTTTTAATTCTGTAACTAGTGGCTATTGTTGGCCTATAGGCCTACAGTGGATATTGCAAGAGGGAAGTGTAGGCAGACAAATTAAAATGTTTATTCTTAAAACTAACTTAAACAGCACAGATGCCTGTAATTTTAGTAAAAGATTTAAAATATATGAACATAGGTTTAGCATTAAGCAATATTTAGCTGTTATAATAATTTAGTAGTATGTACGTATCATTGAGCAGTCATGGGGGAGGCATCTTTTGTGTACAACATGTGGTTGAATAAATAGTTATCAAAACAGGCTTTTGTGGCTTTATCTTCTGTAAATTTGAAGCACTCTTTTTATTCTAAAGATTGCAAGTAAGTATTTTGTGTGTAAGGATTATTTTTTTCCATTTTGGCCACCACCTCTTAAAATTACAGTGTGACTAAAATTGGAAGTTTATTTTTCCATTCTGAGGCCGAGAGCATAGTGCTTGGGGAATACTTTAATAGCTACTCCCTGAAGTTAAGCCAGTAAAATAACTTAGAGCCTGTTTATTGTTACTTAATTTTATGGTTTTTTGGGGGGTGTAACAGGTACTTTTAGTTAGAATTTTAAGTGAAAAATTCTAGAACTAAAGTTAAGCATATTAAATGCAAATTATGTAATTAAGCTTCTTTTGAAGGTTAATAAATACCTTTGAAATTTGAAGTAACAATGAATTTGAGCTCAGAAAAGCATGCCTTATTTTCTTTCCTAAATGGAAGAAATCTATACATTTTAATCATTAAATATAATTAAATATAAAACTTATTTGGAATTGAAAAGTCAGATGAATTAAATTTTCATAAGACATAGCAAGAAAATTTTGATTAAAACTAGGTTCTTACATGTTAAGATAACAATTTTAATGACTTCTTTGCTCAAAACATGTATTTTACTCTACATTCTCATTTCAGGGGCCTTCTTTTCCTCCATTGTCTGAGTATGCTCCACCACCGAATCCAAACTCTGACCATCTAGTGGCTGCTAATCCATTTGATGACAACTATAATACTATTTCCTATAAACCACTACCTTCATCAAATCCATATCTTGGCCCTGGTTATCCTGGCTTTGGAGGCTATAGCACATTCAGAATGCCACCTCACGTTCCTCCAAGAATGTCTTCCCCATACTGTGGTCCTTACTCACTCAGGAATCAGCCACACCCATTTCCTCAGAATCCTTTGGGCATGGGTTTTAATCGACCTCATGCTTTTAACTTTGGGCCACATGATAATTCAAGCTTTGGAAATCCATCTTATAATAATGCACTAAGTCAGAATGTTAACATGCCTAATCAACATTTTAGACAAAATCCTGCTGAAAACTTCAATCAGATTCCTCCACAGAATACTAACCAAGTATCTAACCCTGACTTGACATCTAACTTTGTCCCTGGAAATAATTCAAATTTTACTTCTCCATTAGAATCTAATCATTCTTTTATTCCTCCCCCAAACACTTTTGGTCAAGCAAAAGCACCACCCCAAAAACAAGACTTTAGTCAAGGAGCAACCAAAAACACTAATCAAAATTCCTCTGCTCATCCACCTCACTTAAATATGGATGACACAGTGAATCAGAGTAATATTGAATTAAAAAATGTTAATCGAAACAGTGCAGTAAATCAAGAGAATAGCCGTTCCAGTACCACAGAAGCTACAAATAACAGCCATGCAAATGGGACGCAGAATAAGCCGCGACAACCTAGAGGTGCCCCAGATGCATGCACCACTGAAAAAAGCAATAAATCCTCTCTCCACCCAAGCCGTCATGGCCATTCTTCTTCTGACCCAGTGTATCCTTGTGGAATTTGTACAAATGAAGTGAATGATGATCAGGATGCCATCTTATGTGAAGCCTCTTGTCAGAAATGGTTTCATCGGATCTGCACTGGAATGACTGAAACAGCTTATGGCCTCCTAACTGCAGAAGCATCAGCAGTATGGGGCTGTGATACCTGTATGGCTGACAAAGATGTCCAGTTAATGCGTACTCGAGAAACTTTTGGTCCGCCTGCAGTGGGCAGTGATGCTTAATCACAGGCATTAGTTAAAGTGATTTTTTTTCCTGTGTATTTCAGAGGCTCAGTGACACAGGATTTTAATGTTTTACATTATTTTTTTAAATGCACATACAAAAAGATTATTTACCTTTCAGTTTTTGTTAATATTCTACTTCATTACCAGTGCAAATTTTGTATTGTCTTTGTTTGCTATCTTAAATGAGAATAATGTATATGGGGGTGCTTTAGAAAGTACTATACAAATAAATGTTAGTTGTCGTTGTTGTTGTTAATCATAAACATAAAAGCCTCTTGAAGCTTCAAAATAATATATAGCAAATGTAGGCAAGTTTTGACTTTTAAAAGTTAGAATCATTGAAAAGTGTACATTGCAGAGCTGAACTTTGGCAATATTACATTAAACAGTTCAAAAAATTTTTCAAGGATCTATTTGACATATGTTTTCAAAAAAGCATATGTAGCTGTAACATGGAAGAAAGCATACATTTTAATGGATGTTTTAAAAAATAATAGAGTATGACACCAGATTTCTCCCCACTAGGGTCCTTGAAATTAATGACTTTCCTATTTTCAAGTCAGTCTTTCCAAGATATCTGTTTGTACAGATAGGAGACAGATGTTAGCATATAGTAGATGCTCAGTAAGTATTTGTTGATTGACTTGTGGATTGTACCACATGAAATTGCTAATACTAGATCAGTTGAAAATTGACTGCAATTAGTAGAATTGAAGTGAAGTATGTTTCTAGTTGTGCTATTTAGAATTGTAACAGTGTTATGGCCTTCACTCTTCAATTTCCTTTGATTATTGAGTTTTTTCTTATTGTTTTCCAGAGAAATAAATAATATAGTATCCTCAGAAGAATTATGGATACTTCTTTTAATATGATTTCAAGCCAGGACAATACTGCAAATGAGATAGGTGTAAATATCAAGTTGGGCCTACAAGGCTCCGCTGGGGAAAGAACACCACTCAGTGGTGGTTTGAAAAATCTTGTTCTGGGGAATCTGGATTCAAAAATGAGCCTCAGGGGAGATCAGAATCCATCTTAAAGACCAATTAAGAGCCAGGGTGAGAGCTAACTCACAAACAACAATTCAAGGCCTTGAAGCAGACAGGAGCTTCTGCTGTGACTGGGAAAGGTGAAAAGATGAATCCAAGAACATCCTCCTGGGAGATGATCAAGAATGAAGACAGTTGGAGGTGTGCTCATTAAGATTCAAAAAAGCAGAAACATATTTTTAGAGTGGATCATGAACTGTGACCAAAAAAAAAAAAAAAGATACTATATATGACAATTGATAGCAATTTATACAATATTTGGATATTTTTGAAGCTCCCAAACTTGCACCATCATCGTTGTGACCAAAAATGTTCTGAAGGCCATATGGTGATCTGCAAAAGAATAATTACTATTGCTTAAACCCTGGTGAAACGACAGCAGCAGCATATTGCTGAGGAAGTAAAATTATGCATGAAAATTTTGATCAAGAAAGGTCCTTTGGTTAATAAACATGAGCCCACACTTTTACATGACAGCACTTGACCTCACACGTCACAAGCCACGAAAGCAAAGTTAATTCAATTGGGATATTCAATGTCGTCATGTTCATTGTAGTCACCAGACCTTTATCCAATGAACTACCTTCATTTTCATCATTTGAAGCTTTTTTTTTAAGAAACAACATGTTCTCCAATTAAGAAGTAGTAATTGGAGGATCTGAACAATTTATATATCTGAAAAAATGACAAATTTTTTTAAAATGAAATATTTAATATCTTATTAGAAATGTCTCATACATATTTTGATTGAATAAAACTTATTTTTTTAAATACAGTGTTTTAATTTTCACCTACAAAAACAGCAATTTCATATGGTACAAAGTAGTAGAAGGTTTTCTCCATTTACCTGTGACTAGTTAGAGGTGAGTACAAAATATTTTCAATATAGTTGTAAAATATATATCTTTACAGTTTTAGAAAATGAAATGATATAAATTCTAATATTAGGTACTCCTCTGTGTGACATCTTTACCAGTTGAAGCAGGTTAAATGCAGTATTTTTGGCTGACTCTGACATTTGATGTGTTCAGTAGCATACTTGAAAATCCCATTTTGCTTACATTATAGTTTTTATTAGAGATACACAATTTTTTAAATATTTAAGGATCTAGTCATGTTCTTGAAATCCTAGTAAGTGCTGATTTTTAAGAAATGATGCACTGCATGCTAAATGTTTATTCCTAGCATCGGGTCATGATTTTTTATGATAATACAGTTAGATATTGAGTAGAACCTTACAGTGTCCTCGGGAGTTAACATTTTTCATGGTAGTACTTGAGTTGTACTTATTGTTAAAATTGATTTTGTGGTTTCTTAAGCCATCTGTTGCTTACACTTTCAGTAGTTGGGTGAAAGTGAAGTAACCTCTCCCAAGCTAGTATAAAGATACTTGATTCGTATTGAGATTCTTTTCCATTTCCAAGTAGTTGTTTTTAAAACTTACAGTTGAATTTTTATTCAAGTATTTAGGTCTTCAGAGCACCTTATTTAAATAAGAATCTGTAAATATTCAAAAGAAAACTCATGGTTGACTGACAGTGAGTCACTGAAAAACTATAAAATCATAGTTCATGAATGTTTTCATGTCTTTGAAGTACTTTTCTTTACTAGTTCCACATTTGTCTCCATATGACACTAAGTCAAAAATTATCTAGACAGTTTTTGATAGGAAAAATGATGAACTATAAAATGGCCAGGTACCAATTTGTCCAATTTGACCCAAATAAGGCTATTAAACAAATTGTTATGGCTTTGTTAGGACAAGTGATGAGCTTCCCTAAACATTTTTAAATATTCATTGATAGAAAGAAATGTACATAGGTCGAATAGCCTTCCAGTAGCATTGCACATTTTTTTATGTAATCCTTTTCTTTCACTGAAAGGCCTCATCTTGCATGCACACATATACACAGATACACACCCACCTACACACCCACACAATTGAACAGGAAATCATAGTTTCTCTTACATTCTCAAGTTTTGTCTAGTTTAACCTGACTGACCCTCAGCAACTAGGCTGTCTCACGACAGCTAGTCATGATAGTTTTAATGCATCAGTTCCTTTCTCAGAACTCACTTTTTATTCATTTCACTGCTTCTAGATGCTACTGGACTCACTAATGCTGAAACGGCTTAGCTTGTAAAAGAAAATTTATTCTTCAGATAGAGTGCTTAGAATTAGATTTGTGATCAGTGTTTTTTTCCTTTGGTGTGAAATACTTTTAGAGTACTGCTATTATGATTCTTGTTAATCCAAATTAGATTATGTACATACAGCAAGATTTTCTTGTAATAGTGCTTATTCTTCTTAGAGTAACAATATAAAAAAATCCAATCTTTTTTTTTTTAGACTCCCATCTCTGCCTGCTGGTAGGGAAAAAACCTCAATAGTGTGGGTCACCATGAATTCTGCTAACTTTAATCATCCAAATAAGTATTAGGAGTCTTCATCTAGTATTCTTTCAAACTTGTTTGTCTTGAACATATTAAGAGTGCTAGTACTTATTGTCCATACTATAGTAATTGTATTTAATAGTAAAAAAAAAAATATGTAAGTAATGGTTTTTTCTAAGGGAGCTCTAAAGAATTTTTGAGTTTCTTTCTTTTTTATAGTGTATAGAGGTTTCATATGCATGAACATTTGTGCTATTTTAGATTTTTTTTAATTAAAAAGTTCAGTTAAGAGCATCCAGGCTCCCAAAGTTCATTTGTAAATAGTGGTTTGGAACATTATATAAGATGATTAGATTGTTAGGAAAGCTCATAAAGGCTTATTTAAACCATAATGTAGTTAAGCGATAGTATCATGCTGAACACTCAGTTTTCTTTAGGGAACCAATCAGTGTAGGAGGTAGAAAGAAACAGAGGTCTTCCTTTTTCCTGATGTGATTCAGGTAAATTTAGTTTCTTGGTGTTAGTGTTTCCTAGTTGCCCTCTTACATCCTAAACCCTCCGGTGGAATGCTATATAAGCCAGCTTGCCTCTTCCCTTACTGGATGCCCTGTGCTCCAAAATTCCATATTTTTCCTCCAATCAAAATTCCCATTTCTTTCTGTGGTTATGGCTGGCTAGATTTTAAGGAAAAAGTGTTTTCCACCGAGATGCAAATGAAGATAGTGAAGAAAGTGGGATTAAACATTTTTTTTAAGACTGCTTATTCAGAATGAAGTTTTATCTAATAGCTAAGATTTCAGACAATATGACCACATTTCAAGTACTGTAGGAAGCAGTATTTTTATCAAATTGATGGATGCTGTCTTGAGAGTACTTCCCAATTTCCTTTAGGTTTTTGGATATTTTCATAGTTTCCTCAACTTTTGAACTCAGAGGTTTCTTCTCATTTCCACATTTTAGTAACTTCCCCCTTTTCTGTATTCTCTTTATCCAGTAGAGCAGTATAGAAGTCACATCTGCATTTTTCCAACTTTTGGTACAGTAGTGGAAGTCTAGAGGTACTCCTGGAGTAAGGAGGCTAAGGCTGGCATTAACATCTCCTAAGACATATGGTCTAGGGGAAATGAAAAATGGCTGTCAATAAGCCAGACATGAATACGTCAGAGGCTGCCTGTATTTCATTGAAAATTTTTAATGAAAACCCGAGATAAGCTTCATCTTTGTCAGTTTGTCAAAATACATTACTTGCAATTATATTAAAACTTATTCTAAATACCTGTACTTTTCTTGTTCTGTAGATGATATAGATGATGTTGCTTGTTAGTTAAAATATCTTTTATAAAAGAAAGTCCTGCTTCTTATCATGATGTATGTGACTTAAATGACTGTTTCATATTAAAACTATTTCTTCCTTATGTACTGTTTACATATACCTCTTTTTGGGATATTAGTTCAGTACTTTTATACAAATCTGAGTGTGTTCCACATTGGTGACATGTATTTTTGCAGTAATTTTTTGTTTTGTTCTTAGAGCATGTCTAAAGTAACACATGCACTAGTGCTGTGGTCTGTGGCAAAATTACTGTAATTCAAATTGGAAAATAAAATGTTTCCAGACTTTGTCCAACATTTATTCCTATGGCAAAGGAAATTACTATGTAATACTAATTATTTCTTACGCTGGTATGTTTAAGCTACTCTATGAAGTATGTGAAACATCAATATTTGTGGATTAGTAGATGGCCTGATGTTTTGAAATGGGAGAGAGCGGTAAAATTTGGTGTTAGCAATTCATAACACTCATAATACAATAAATACTTCTGAAAATTTTGGTTTTCCTCTTACAGTTATAACTTATTAAGGAATTATTATCTTAATTGGTGGTACATATTAGGACTTTTTTTTTTAGCCCATATCATTAAAATTACATTCTAGACTTTGAACCTAGTCTGATATCTTCCAACAAAAGATATCATTCACTTCTTCATAATCAAAATAAGTAGAAATGCTAATCTTCATTTTTTAAGAAACTATTATAATACCATAAAACTCCTCTAATTTACTTAGAATTTGTAACCATTGGTACAAAGACTTGAATGGTGTTTACTTTGTACTATCTAATGAAAAGATTTGTTAATAAAAGTCATAAGGTTTTAAGGAAAAATGTTTAATCTTAGAAAAATGTGAAGCTTTATAAAGCATTTAAGAATACTACATAGCTTTATAAAGCATTTGTTTGAGAATACAAAAGCATTCTTTTGCCATTAAAACAAGTACACAGAAGAATTGTAATTGATAATGCTTGGCCAGTGCAAATTTGTATTTTTGAAATTATATACTTGAAAGAAAAAAAAAAAAAAGAATGCTCATGAGTGCTTAAACTGCATATCTTTTTAAATATTCAAATTTTTAGACTTTTATCAATTCAAACTATCCTGAGTAAGGCTTTGCTGTATTAGTGATATATATTATAAGATAAATGTTTACCTGTGTTATGTTAATGGTATCTCTATACAGCATCATTTTTGGCTTGGTTGTTGTGTGGTGTATTTTGTACACTTGGTTGTCAATTATTGATAGGATTGACATAGCAATAAATCTGATTCAGTTCTTAATATTTTAAAAAATACCATATACCATACTGTGGCATAATTCCATTATATTTTATTTGAATCCCTAGTGTTTTCATGGGTCTATTTTGAGGGTTAAAAATTTAGAATTACATGTTAGAAATTTATTTTTTCCTGGTACCTTCACATACAATCTCTTAGAAATGGGTCTACTTCTATTTAAATCATAGAGGTTTTAAGAAGTATTAGTATTAATTAATTCAGGAATTGCTTTGTGGAAAAATTTCAAGTATGAAATGAATAGGTTACCCCCAAATTGTTTATTTTCTTTATATGGTTTTGTACAGGTTACAGTTTTCAGAGAAGCAAAATTGGCTTGGTAACTGATTGAATATAGTAGATAATGGATAGTTTGTCTAAGGGCTTCCAAGTATTAAACCTAAAATTCTCAATTCTGAATTATTTTTAATAATTACTATTAATAGTGGTAAGCCAATTTATCTTTTTCTTTTGATTCTTTTAATTTCTTCCTTAAGCACCATGCTAGAATTTAAGAGGAGTTTATCTTCCACATTTTAGTTTTTTTTATTCTGCAGATAATTAGTAAGACAAGTAGAAGTTCCACTTTCAAAACAGTCCATGTTATTGTTGGCCATTCTTTTCAGGGTTCATACTAAATGTCATTTGTGCATTGTATAAAGAATGTTATTTATCAGTATTTAGACCTACTATTGGTAAAAATTATGTATGGCAGGCTTTCTTGAACAATATGTATTGTAAGTTTGTTCCTATAGTGTTATGCTTCAGATTCTTTTAAATAAAGCTAGTTTTCAAAGAGAAAAACAACTGTTTTTTTAAGTGCTTGACTTTCAACAGGACAATCTTAGGTTATAGGTATGAAAGTCTTGGCTTTGGGTAGGAAATGTTCCAGGAAACACTTACCAGGACAACAGCCTATAATTTACCAGGAATTTAATTTTATACTGAGGACCAAACCAATATTTTTGGATAGGTCTTGTTACATGCATTTTTCCCCTGTAAAGTTGATACATAACACTGAGCCCTTAGTTTCCTTAGAAAGTCTGAGCATAATCTATCTCTATTTTGATTTTAACAAATTAGGACTTAAGTTCTGTTAATAAAAAATTAATTGGAGAGGAGCTCTACAACCTCACAGTTTAACAATCCCTGAAACAGAAACACCCCTGTAGCAGTATTAAGAAGAAACTTGTCTGAATATAAGATTAAGTTTACCAAAGACCTCCAAAGTTTGCTGGAAACATCCATTACGTGTCTAGACTTACATGGAAAGATGCAAGTGGATCTGTCAGTTGATGCAACTTGATATTCGAGGTAATAGGAATGACAATAAGATAAAATTATATCAAGATAAGATTTGAATGCATGAAAGTTCTATTTAAATTTATGGAATGATGGGGCACCTGGCCAGCTCAGCTGGAAGAGTGTAGGGCTCTTGATCTTAGGGTTGTGAGTTCAAGCCCCACATTATGTGTAGAGATTACTTAAGTAAATAAGAACTTAAAAAAGTTTTAAATAAGTGGAAGGAAAAAATCAAAAATGTGTTTATCTTACGTGCTGTAGAAGAAAGATGTACAGAGACTTCCTATAAAATAACATCGTGAGTGGATGCTCTAAAGCACCCCCTGTGTTTGAAGCATAGTATGATAAATATAAAAAGAAAATTGGGTTCAAAACCAAAAAACATATCCAAGGGCAAAAAATAATAGGAAGAAACCTTGAACCATGCTGAAGCAGCAGCCTGTCTGACTCTAGGTCCAGAGTAGAAATTTGCAGCCAGAAGTTCTAATCTGACAGGGTAGTGAGATCTAAAAGTGCAACTACATTTCAAAGCTTGCAAGATGCAATAACAGTACTTTTTAAAAGAAATGTATACCTTTAGATAATTTTTAAGCCCCAAATATAATGAACTAAGTGTTGATCTCAAGAAGATAAGAAAATTAAAAATGTAAGGAAAGTAGAAGAAAGAAAATAGTAAAAAAAAAAAACAAAAAACAAAAAAACAAAAAACAGGAAAGGAATAATACAGCCACAAGCAGGTTTTAAAAAGTTGAATAAAATTGATGATCCTCTGGTGAAACTTTTTTTTTTCTTGATGGCAAAAATAACAAGAATGAAAAAGGGAACAAAAAGAGCACTACGTAAAGGCCAAGCTGGTATTCCTCTCTATTGCTGCAGCCACCACTTGTGAAAGGAGGCTAAACAGCAAAACCTACCTCCAGGTGATACGTGGGGCTCCAGCTCATAGGAAGATGTGGGCCCAAGGTTTGCTCAGTTAGTAACTGGTGTCATCAAAGACACTAGTTATCACCAAAGAATTGGTGATAGAAAATCAAAGAATTGAGACAGTGAATTAGTATATAACACTTGGCTAAATTGAGGTCTCTAGGACACAATTCGGAGGCAACTTAAAACTTCTAGAAAGGATGAACCCAGAGGAAAGAAAGAAAAAATTAAAGAATATGCCCACTGTAAATCAAAGTTTCAAAATGCATGAAGAAACTGGATGATAAGACAAACAGCCAACCAATACTTTTTGAAATTTCAATCCACTCAAGATGAAGATATTAGAACAGCCTGAAAAGGACTTTAAGATAAGTATGTTACAGGAACCTGAAAGGCAAACTAAAGAATAAAAATTAAAGTTATGAAACATGGTAAGTAGACATTCATTCATTTACTCAACATTTGTTGAGTGTTTTTTATGTCAGGCACTGTTCTAGATGCTAAAAATATAGCAGTACATGAAACATAAAAATCACCATTGTTAGGAGGTTGTTATCCTAACGAGAAAATAAGCTATAAAGTAGGTTAGAGAACAAGTGCTATGCACAAATAAAAAAGAATGATAGGGAATGCTCAGGGTGGTAGGGTAAGAGATGGAAGTTCTTAATTTTTAATAGCTCAGTTAAAAGACACTTAAGTAATGACCTGAAGAAGTAAGGGAGACCAGCACACAGATAACTGGGGAAGAGAATTCCAGACACAGGTAACAGCAGGTACAATGACCCTGTGGAAAGCATGCTCGGCACATTTCATATATTTCAAGGAGGCCAGTGTGTCTGGAATGGAGTGAACAGGAGGAAAAGTGACAGGAGATGGGGTTGAAAAACTAACAGAAAACCAGATTATATGGAACTTTGTAGTTCATTGTACAGCTTTTGGCTTTTATTGGAGAGTTTTCAGGGGAGAAGGATCATTATGAGTGCTGTGTTGAAAAATAGATTCAAAAGGTAGGGAGTTGAAGGAAGAAGACTAGTTAGGAAGCTATTATAATGAATTCCTGTGAGAGATGATGTGATTATAACCACAGAGATAGCAGTGGAAGGAGTAAAATGTGGATCTTGTTTGGTCTTGATTAAAAAAAAAAACAAAACAGCTGGGGAAAAGTGACTATGAAATTGGATTATATGACATTGGTGATTATTTTAGTTTTGTTATAATAATGACATTGTGTTTATTTAATAAAACACCTATTTTTAAAAAGATGAATACTGAAATGCTTATGATTCTTCACCTGACTTAAAAATAGTCCAGAGGGGAGGGGCATCTGGGTGGCTCAGTGGTCAAGCGTCTGACCCCTGATTTCGGCTCAGGTCATTATTTCACAGTCACAGGATCTAGCCCCTTGTCAGGCTCTGCTGCACTGAGCGTGAGGCCTGCTTAAGATTCTCTCTCTCTCTCTCTCTCTCTCTCTCTCTCCCCCCTCCCTGCCACCCTACCTCCCTCTCTACCTCTGCTCCTCTCCCCGACTCAATTTCTCTCTCTCAAAAAAAAAAAAAAAAAAAAGTCCATCAGGAAGAAAAGGAGCCAAAAAAATCAGTAAGGACATATAAGACTTAATATGATTTTCAAATGTGGCCCAGTTATCACATACAGGAGGATGTTCAAGTGGTAGTTAGGCATGTTAGTTCCTTATCTCATTCAAGACATGTAAAGATACTGGATAATTTCAGATTTTTTAATAAAATATAGTGGATTATGTATTTGTTTAGGAGCGTGCATGCATGCATGCAAGCAAACGGGAAAGGCAGAGAAAGAGGGAGGGAGAGGATCTTAAGCAGGCTTCATGCTCACTGTGGAGCCCTAAAAGGGGCTCAATTTCTCGACCATGAGATCATGACCTGAGCAGAAATTGAGTTGGGCTCAACCAACTGAGACACCCAGGCACCCCATGAATTCTGTATTTAAAAAGTCATAACTTCTAAGTAAATTTAAAAGTCACAATTAAAAGAATATAAGTACAATATAGCTTCTAAACCAGCAGAGGGCAAAGCAGAATACAGAAAATTTTATCAAGCCAATAGAAGATAGAAAAGCAGCTAAAAAGAAACAGTAAGAAAAATGTACCTAAAACCAAATGTAAATGGATTCAGTTCACCTATATGACACTCTCAGATAAGACCAATGAATTTTTTTTGTCCAAATGACTTTTACAAGAGATACACATAGAAATTTCAAAAGCAAAGGAATGGTTTATGTACAGTGATATTTATTAAGAAGTAGAAAAGCCAAATTCTAAATAATTGTATACTTTAAAGTAAGTATACTTTAAGTCCTTCTCTATAATGAAAATTATGAAGAATTAAAAAACTTCATGTTGTATTAAAAAAATGGAAGAAATGATGACAATTGTTAAGTAAAAAAAAAAAGTTTAAAAAGTTACATACAAAATGATCACAATTAGTTTTTAAAATAAACATTTTATATGTCTGTATACCCACCTGGAGATAATTGTCTGGAATATTATAAAATGTTACTGTGTTTATTCCTGGATTAAATGGAATAATCCTGGATTTTTTTTTTCCTGGATTTTTCTCCTCAGTATTGTCAACAATAAATATGTATTCCTTTGGTCATCAGAAAACATAGTTTAAAAAGAAAAGAGTAAACAGATAGCAAAAGGTATAACAGGAAAATGCTAATCAAAGGAAGCCACTATAACAATGTTAGTATCAGACAAAACATAATGTAAGGCTATTATCAAAAAGATAGGAGATAACAAATTGTTGGTGAGGATGTGGGAAAGAGGGAATCCTTTTGCACTGTTGGTGGGAATGCCAACTGGTCCAGCCACTACAGTTTCCTCAAAAAATTACAAATAGAACTAACATATCCAGCAATCCCAATTCTGGGTATCTATCCAAAGGAAGTGAAATGACTATGTCAAGGAGACAATTGCAACCCCATGTTCATTGCAGCATTATTTATAATAGTCAAGGCATGGAAACAACTTAAGTATCCCATCAATAGATGGATGGTAAAAAACAAACAAGGTGAATATAATATAATATTATTCATCCATAAAAGAGAAGGAAATTCTGCCATTTGCACCAACATCGGTGGACTTGAGGGTATTAGACTAAGTGAAATAAGTCAGAGAAGGACAAATACCACATGATATCATTTTCATGTGGAAGCTAAAAAACTGACATCACAGATACAGAAATTGGATTAGCGGTTGCCAGAGGTAGAAGGGTGGGGGTCAAAATGGGTAAGGGGGTCAAAAGGTATAAACTTCAGTTATAAGATAAATTCTGGTGATGTAATATATAGCATGGTGAGTAAAGTTAACAATACTAGTATCATATATTTGAAAGTTGCTAAGAGGATAGATCTTAGAAGTTCTCACCATAAGAAAAAAATTGTAACTATGTGAGGTGATGGATGTTAACTAAACTTATTGTGGTGATCATTTCACAATACATATATCAAATCACCAGGTTGTACCCCATGCCATACGTCAGTCATATCTCAATAAAACTGGGAAAACTACTTCTGGTTACACATTTTAAAAATATATGTAAGGACAAAAATATTAATAGGAAGGAGAACGCTTTGTAATTATAAAAGGAACGACCCACCAAAATGATCAAACAATCGTGAATACATATGCTTACCACAGAGTTTCAACATAGATAAAACAAAACACAACTACAGGAAGAAAAAAGTAGCAATTGTGTGAGATTTTTAAAGAAATTTGTATCAAAAGTGATAGCTCAAGTATATGTTATATGTTAAATAACAACATGTATCAAGATCCATTTTGAATATTAAACCAAATGTGGCAAAAACAATAGCATGTTGTTATTTCACATAAAATGAAGTTTAAAGATAGATGGTTCCAGGACTGGTATATTCATCAGCTCAGTATCAGGAAACCATGTAGATTTCTCTGTGGTTCTCTTGGCTTTCCTTTCATGGTTGCAAGATGGTTATCATTGTTCTATATATCATCTTCTCACAGAATAACATCCAAAGCAAGCAGGAAAGGAGGCTCATGTTGCTCTATGTTTATCAAAGGGGAAGATCCATTGTGGAGAAGTTGGCGGTGTAGGAGGACACTGGGCTCACCGCGTCCTGCTGGTCACTTAGATTCCACCCACATCTGGCTAAATAACCCAGAAAACCGCCAGAAGACTAGCAGAATGGACTTTCTGGAGCCAAGCGCAGACGAGAGGCCCACGGAGAAGGGTAGGAAGGGCGGCGAGGCGGTGCGCTCTACACAGACTGGCGGGAGGGAGGTGGGGCGGTGGAGGGGCAGCCTGCCCAGCAAGACAGAGCCCCCAAAGTCTGGCTGGCAAAAGCAGAGGGGCCGGACTGTGTGAGTTCTGACAGCCAGTGTGACATAACATCTGGAATGTTATAAGTCAACAGCTCTGCTTGGAGAGCGGGACGGTGAGAGGACACCAGGAGGGAGAGGTGTTGAGCCCTGGAGACAGCTCAGCTCGGCAGGGAACAAAGGTACTGGTCAGCGCCATCTCCATCTCCCATCCCCCAGCCGAAATCCCAAAGGGAACCAGTTCCCATCACCAAACTTGCTTGCACCCCGCAAAAACCCAATGCTGTGCTTCTGTGGATCCATCCCTCCAACGGGTCTGCCTGCTTCCCTCCCAGTGCTGCAGGGCCCCTTCTGCAGGGGACCACCAACGACACAGTGAGCTAAGCCTGCCCCTCCCACCCCTGTGCACCTTGCAGATCCACCCTGGCTAATATGCCAGATCCCATCAAAGCAGTACCACAAGCCTGGCAGTGTGCAAGTAGCCCAGACAGGGGCCATACCACTCCACAGTGAGCCCTGCCCCTGGGAGAGGGGAAGATAAGGTACACACCAGTCTGACTGTGGCCCCAGGGGTGGCCAACACAAGTTACTCCAGACAGCACAGAAGTGCCCTGCAGCTCCATGCCACTCCAGGGACTATCCAAAATGACAAAACGGAAGAATTCTCCTCAAAAGAAACTCCAGGAAGTAGCGACAGCTAACAAATTGATCAAAAATGATTTAAGCAATATAACGGAACAAGAATTTAGAATAATAGTCATAAAATTAATTGCTGGGCTTGAAAAAAGTATAGAGGACAGCAGAGAATCCATTGCTACAGAGATCAGGGAACTAAGAAACTGTCATGAGGAGCTAAAAAATGGTATAAATGAGGTGTAAAATAAAATGGAGGTGGCCATAGCTCAGATTGAAGAGGCAGAGGAGAGAATAGGTGAATTAGAAGATAAAATTATGGAAAAAGAGGAAGCTGAGAAAAAGAGAGATAAAAAAATCCAGGAGTATGAGGGGAGAATTAGAGAACTAAGTGATGCAATCAAACAGAACAATATCCGTATAATAGGGATTCTGGAAGAGGAAGAGAGAGAGAAAGGGGCTGAGGGTGTACTTGAACAAATCATAGCTGAGAACTTCCCTGATCTGGGGAAGGAAAAAGGCACTGAAATCCAAGAGGCACAGAGAACTCCCTTCAGATGTAACTTGAATCGATCTTCTGCACAACATATCATAGTGAAACTGGCAAAATATAAGGATAAAGAGAAAATTCTGAAAGCAGCTGGGGATAAATATGCTCTAACATATAAAGGGAGACCTATAAGACTCGTGACCGATCTATCTACTGAAACTTGGCAGGCCAGAAAGGAATGGCAGGAAATCTTCAATGTGATGAACAGGAAAAATCTGCAGCTGAGAATCCTTTATCCAGCAAGTCTGTCATTCAGAATAGAAGGAGAGATAAAAGTCCTCCCAAACAAACAAAAACTGAAGGAATTCATCAACACTAAACCAGCCCTACAAGAGATCCTAAGGGGGACCCTGTGAGACAAAGTACCAGAGACATCACTATAAGCATGAAACCTGCAGACATCACGATGACTCTAAACCCATATCTTTCAATAATAACACTGAAGGTAAATGGACTAAATGCTCCAACCAAAAGACATAGGGTATCAGAATGGATAAAAAAAAAAACAAGACCTATCTATTTGCTGTCTACAAGAGACTCATTTTAGACCTGAGGACACCTTCAGATTGAGAGTGAGGGGATGGAGAACTATCTATCATGCTACTGGAAGTCAAAAGAAAGCTGGAGTAGCCATACTTATATCAGACAAACTAGACTTTAAATTAAGGCTGTAACAAGAGATGAAGAAGCACATTATATAATAATTACAGGGTCTATCCATCAGGAAGAGCTAACAATTATAAATGTCTATGCACCGAATACGGAAGCCCCAAATATATATAACAATTACTCACAAACATAAGCAACCTTATTGATAAGAATGTGGTAATTGCAGGGGACTTTAATACTCCACTTACAACAATGGATAGATATCTAGACACAGGATCAATAAAGAAACAAGAGCCCTGAATGATATATTGGATCAGATGGACTTGACAGATATATTTAGAACTCTGCATCCCAAAGCAACAGAATATACTTTCTTCTCAAGTGCACATGGAATCTTGTCCAAGATAGATCACAATACTGGGTCACAAAACAGCCCTTCCTAAGTATACAAGAATTGAGATCATACCATGCATACTTTCAGACCACAATGCTATGAAGTTTGAAATCAACCACAGGAAAAAGTCTGGAAAACCTCTAAAAGCATGGAGGTTAAAGAACACCCTACTAAAGAATGAATGGGTCAACAAGGCAATTAGGAAGAAATTTAAAAATATATGGAAACAAATGAAAATACAACAATCCAAACGCTTTGGGATGCAGCAAAGGCAGTCCTAAAAGGAAAATACATTGCAATCCAGGCCTATCTCAAGAAACAAGAAAAATTCCAAATACAAAATCTAACAGCACACCTACAGGAAATAGAAGCAGAACAGCAAAGACACCCCAAACCCAGCAGAAGAAGAGAAATAATAAAGATCAGAGCAGAAATAAGTAATATAGAATCTAAAAAAAACTGGCGAGCAGATCAATGAAACCAAGAGTTGGTTTTTTGGGAAAAAAAAATGATAAACCTCTAGCCAGGCTTCTCAAAAAGAAGAGGAAGATGACCCAAATAGATAAAGTCATGAATGAAAATGGAATTATTACAACCAATCCCTCAGAAATACAAGCAATTATCAGGGAATACTATGAAAAATTACATGCCAACAAACTGGACAACCTGGAAGAAATGGACAAATTCCTTAGCACCCACACACTTCCAAAACTCTAACAGGAAGAAATAGAAAGCTTGAACAGACCTATAACCAGCAAAGAAATTGAAGCAGTTATCAAAAATCTCCCAACAAATAAGAGTCCAGGGCCAGATGGCTTCCCTGGGGAATTCTACCAGACATTTAAAGCAGAGATAATACCTGTCCTTCTCAAGCTGTTCAAAAAAATAGAAAGGGAAGGAAAACTTCCAAACTCATACTATGAAGCCAGCATTACTTTGATTCCTAAACTACACAGAGACCCAGTAAAAAAAGAGAACTACAGGCCAATATCCCTGATGAATATGGATGCAAAAATTCTCAATAAGATACTAGCAAATCGAATTCAACAGCATATAAAAAGAATTATTCACCATGATCAAGTGGGATTCATTCCTGGGATGCAGGGCTGGTTCAACATTCGCAAATCAATCAATGTGATCCATCACATTAATAAAAGAAAGGATAAGAACCGTATGATCCTGTCAATCGATGCAGAAAAAGCATTTGGCAAAATTCAGCATCCTTTCTTGATAAAAACCCTCGAGAAAGTCAGGATAGAAGGAACATACTTAAACATCATAAAAGCCATTTATGAAAAGCCCACAGCTAATATCATCCTCAATGGGGAAAAACTGAGAGCTTTCCCCCTGAGATCAGGAACACGACAGGGATGTCCACTCTCACCGCTGTTGTTTAACATAGTGTTGGAAGTGCTAGCATCAGCAATTAGACAACAAAAGGAAATCAAAGGCATCAAAATTGGCAAAGATGAAGTCAAGCTTTCACTTTTTGCAGATGACATGATATTATACATGGAAAATCCGATAGACTCCACCAAAAGTCTGCTAGAACTGATAGATGAATTCAGCAAAGTTGCAGGATACAAAATCAATGTACAGAAATCAGTTGCATTCTTATACACTAATAATGAAGCAAGAGAAAGTCAAATAAAGAAACTGATCCCATTCACAATTGCACCAAGAAGCATAAAATACCTAGGAATAAACCTAACCAAAGATGTACAAGATCTGTATGCTGAAACTATAGAAAGCTTATGAAGGAAATTGAAGAAGATATAAAGAAATGGAAAAACATTCCGTGCTCATGGGTTGGAAGAATAAATATTGTTAAAATGTCAATACTACCCAAAGCAATCTACACATTCAATGCAATCCCAATCAAAATTGCACCAGCATTCTTCTCGAAGCCAGAACAAACAATCCTAAAATTTGTATGGAACCACAAAAGACCCCGAATAGCCAAAGTAATTTTTAAGAGGAAGACCAAAGCAGGAGGCATCACAATCCCAGACTTTAGCCTCTACCTCAAAGCTGTAATCATCAAGACAGCATGGTATTGGCACAAAAACAGACACATAGACCAATGGAATAGAATAGAAACCCCAGAACTAGACTCATAAAAGTATGGCCAACTAATCTTTGACAAAGCAGGAAAGAATATCCAATGGAAAAAAGACAGTCTCTTTAACAAATGGTGCTGGGAGAACTGGACAGCAACATGCAGAAGAATGAAACTAGACCACTTTCTTACACCATTCACAAAAACAAACTCAAAATGGATAAAGGACCTGAATGTGAGACAGGAAACCATCCAAACCCTAGAGGAAAAAGCAGGAAAAGACCTCTCTGACCTCAGCCGCAGAAATTTCTTACTTGACACATCCCCAAAGGCAAGGGAATTGAAAGCAAAAATGAACTATTGGGACCTCATGAAGAGAAAAAGCTTCTGCACTGCAAAGGAAACAGTCAACAAAACTAAAAGGCAACCAACAGAATGGGAAAAGATATTTGCAAATGACATATCAGACAAAGGGCTCGTATCCAAAATCTATAACGAGCTCACCAAACTCCACACCCAAAAAACAAATAATCCAGTGAAGAAATGGGCAGAAAACATGAATAGACACTTCTCTAAAGAAGACATCCAGATGGCCAACAGGCTCATGAAAAGATGCTCAACGTCGCTCCTCATCAGGGAAATACACATCAAAACCACACTCAGATATCACCTCACGCCAGTCAGAGTGGCCGAAATGAACAAATCAGGAGACAATAGATGCTGGAGAGGATGTGGAGAAATGGGAACCCTCTTGCACTGTTGGTGGGAATGCAAACTGGTGCTGCCACTGTGGAAAACAGTGTGGAGGTTCCTCAGAAAATTAAAAATAGATCTACCCTATGACCCAGCAGTAGCACTGCTAGGAATTTACCCAAGGGATACAGGAATGCTGATGCATAGGGGCACTTGTACCCCAATGTTTATAGCAGCACTTTCAACAATAGCCAAATTATGGAAAGAGCCTACATGTCCAACAACTGATGAATGGATAAAGAAATTGTGGTTTATATACACGATGGAATACTACGTGGCAGTGAGAAAGAATGAAATATGGTCTTTTTAGCTATGTGGATGGAAATGGAGAGTGTTATGCTAAGTGAAATAAGTCATACAGAGAAAGACAGATACCATATGTTTTCACTCTTATGTGGATCCTGAGAAACTTAACAGAAGACCATGAGGGAGGAGAAGGGGGAAAAAAAGGTTAGAGAGGGAGGGAGGCAAAGATAAGAGACTCTTAAAAACTGAGAACAAACTGAGGGTTGATGGGAGGTGGGAGGGAAGGGAGGGTGGGTGATGGACATTGAGGAGGGCACCTGTTGGGATGACAACTGGGTGTTGTATGGCAACCAATTTGGCAATAAATTTCATATTAAAAAAATTTTAAAAAGTTCAAATATCTTAAAAGTTGATAAACTAAGCTTTATCCAAATCACAGAATGTGAGGAAATATTTGAAAAACATCTGACAAAGGACTTGTATCCAAATATATAAAACATGCTCACAATTCAACAGGAACATAGACTATTTTTTTAAAAAAAATATTAAAAGACATTAACAGACAATTTAGAAAAGAGTGAAATGCAAAAAAGCACATGGAAAGATGCTTAACATCTTTAGTCACTAGGGAAATGCAACTCAAAAGCATAAAAGATAGCAACTATTAGATTTACTAAAATTTATTTAATAGTGCTAATATTATTAAGGGTTGGCAAATATGCAAAATAACCAAAACTTTCATACACTGCTGGTAGAAACAGAACATTTGTACTTTTGAACTCGTTTGGCAGTTTCTTGTAAAATTAAAGATACACCCACCACTAATCTGCCAAGCTGAAGCTGGAATATTTTTGTGTTTGGGTGCATCTACAAGTGAAAAACACCTTTACCTCTGCTTGTGTGAGTGAGATATAATTCTACCTCTAGAATGTACTGATAAATTATAAAGCTCTTAAAATAAAGGAGCACTATTCTGACTGGTTTGGAGCAATTGTCCCCTTCTCCCCCCTTGAGGACATTTGACAACGTCTAGAGATATTTCTGGTTGTCACAACTTGGAGGTGTTTCTGGCATCCGGTGAGTAGAGGCTTGGTGTGCTGCCAAACACCTTACAAGGTCCTGGGTAGCCCTGCATAACCAAGAATCGTCTGCCCTACATGTCAATAAGTGGCAATGGTGAGAAAACTTATTATAGAGACTAAAAAGCATTAATATAAATCTAATAATTTCAAATTTTTCCCAAAATAAAGAAACTAAACAACTAATACTTTAAGTGTGGTAATCTTTTAAAGAAAAAAATTATTCTCACAAAAGCTGCTAACTCAGAGCCATTTTAAAAAAATAAGAAATCAAGTTCATGCAATCAAATCAGACTTATTTGATAATTTAGGTTTAAAAACCGGCTATACCTTCTTCCTGATTATATTAGTGTGAAGTAAAATACAAATGTACATTTTATTCTTTTAAAGATGTGGATTTGTTTTCTCTTGAAGAGAATAATTAATCTGAAATTCCTACCATTTTCCGTATAGAGTTGATTAAATATACTATCATGACTCCTACATATTTAGGATAAGGAACAATGAAAAATTTTGTTTAATCAAATTGCTTTATAATTCTAACAACATTTTGAATATCAAGAATATATTATGTTCTAAAAGTGTGTTAGTTTAAATGTGAACTTTAAGACCTTGAACTATATTAAATTGAATTAATTAATTAATAATCTTTGGATGCTCTGATAATTTCTAAGTAATTTAGAATATAACTCTGCATAATTTTCATACATACAGTTTTGGATTGCATTATCTTGGTTATAGAGTGGTTCTGTCTTTGGGTCCTGTTATTGTGAAATTCACAAGCATGAAAGAGATGACTGTGTGACCATATTATGTGTACTTCTGAGCTGTACTGGTCCACTAAATTCTTGTTGCATGTGACAGGCAGGTAATTCTCAGTGGCCTCTTCCCAGTAGTTTCTGTGAAGTGTAAGTTGTGTTCTGTGAATATGAATGATAAAGACTATCCTAGGTGCAATCCTGGCAAGAAATCATGAAGAGAGTAGTTTTATTCTAAAGTATTTGATGCAGAATGTTATAGAAGATAAAAACATGAATGGATGAGGAAAATTATAGAAGTTATGCAGAAAGTTAACTTTATTTGCCTTGGTTCATAATATGCACAGGTAAGAAGTCTAAAAAGGAGCAATGAAATATGTTAAAATTTTTGGCAAATTTTACTTAGTTTTTTTGTGTGTGTGTGTGTGTTTATTTATTTATTTTTGAGAAAGGGAGTGAGGAGGGTAGGTACAGAGAGAGGAGGAGACAGAGAATCTCAAGGAGGCTCCACGCTGTCAGCACAGAGAACCCATGAACCATGAGGTCATGACCTGAGCCGAAACCAAGAGTTGGATGCTTAACCAACTGAGCCACCCAGGCACCCCAAGTCTTGCTTAGTTTTTATCATAAGATGATTTTTAAAAATTTAAGATAGGGGCACCTGGGTGGCTTAGATGTTTAAAAGCACCTGACTCTTGGTTTCAGCTCAGGTCATGATCTGGAAGTTTGTGAGATTTGAGCCAAGCCTGCTTGGGATTCTCCCTCTCTCTCTGCCTCTCTCTATCTCTCAATAAAATAAAATAAACATTTAAGAAGAGAAAATAAAACATCTTTTAAATGTAAAACATCTTTTTCCAAGAGGTCCCTGGGAAGTCACAAGGATTCATTCTTTTATCTTACAAAAAATAAATAAAAGGTCCAAATATTTTGGATTGCCAGATATGTTTCATATTTCTTAAATGTTTCAACATTATTGTAAGAACTGCATGGAAAGAGTTGTCAAAAGAAAAATTCAATCTTTTCTAGGTCAACCTTTAGGTAAATACTACTTACATAAACATATTTGAGAGATTATGAACTTAACATAATTTGTCAGTGTCCTCACTCTCCACAGTATGTTTTTCCCCCTTGGGGGAAACATTGATTAAATGCTTATTAAATAGTTATGTATTGCATCCTCTTAGAGAAGTTTACTCTCCTCATTCTCATTTAGCATCAACCAATCAGTCTCATCATAAGAGGGTATTTCTGTTTTTCTCTCATGCTTGCCTGAAGTCTCTGCTGTAAGCCACAGGTTAGAAATGGGGTCTTCAACGGAACCTGGGTTAAGTGTCTGACTCTTGATTTTAGCTCAGGTCATGATCTCACAGTTCATGAGTTTGAGCCCTGCATTGGGCTCTGCGCTAACAGCACAGAGCCTGCTTGGGATTCTCTGTCTCTCTCTGCCTCTCTCACTCTCTCTAGATCTCTAAATAATTAATTAATTAATTAATTAATTAATTAATTAAATTTTAAAAAACTGGGTCTTCAGTCAAGGTAGAGAATCTTTGAATCTTGAAGAAAAGATTCTATTAGGTACTTTTCAAGGTACTTGGTTGCTTATATAGTTACTCTTCTACTAGGTAACTACCGATAGCTCAAGAAATGAAGACAATGAGCAGTGAAACATGGATGGATCTGAGAAATACTTAAGACTTGGAGATTGATTGGATTTGTACTCTCTTTCAAAGGTATAGTTGTCAAAGTCAACAGCATTCCATTCAGGAATATTAAGAGCTTCACTATTATTCCTATTCAAGTAGAAAGCTATTTCATGTATACCAGGATGTGCATCAGAAAAAAATGCTTATGGCGAAGTCCAGGAGAAAAGCCCTGGATCTGTTCAAATGTCGAAATAAAAACAATATTGAGCACTTTACACAAAATCCTATTTAATCCTCTTAACACCCTACAAATAGATATTATTGCCTCTATTTTACAGATTGAGGTAACTAAGATTCAGGGGGGTGAGAAACTTGCTCAAGGTCATACAGTTAATAAAAGTAGAGTTGGGGTTCTAACACAATTAGCCTGATTTAAAACAATTAATAAATAATTGATAAGTGATTTTTGCCCAAATGCGTGACCTTAGATCCTGAATCCCCTGTTTTTGATAATCCTTCTCTGAACTTCTTCTATCTGCATTTTCTCCAAAGGGCAAAGAAGATGTTGGTTGGAAGGATGTGCCATCTGGCACCCATGCTCCCTCTTCTAGACCATGTTTGGGCTTCCCCAAATCTGTAATCCTTGTCCAGTAGCCCTCGGATGCTTTAGGAACATCATGAGTCTTTTCTCTGGCAAGCCTGCTAAGGGTTGCCTGTGCTGCTGCTGCTTTATTTTTTAATAGAGCTAAAATTGATACATAACATTATTAGCTTCAAGTATACAATATAATAATTTGATCTTTGTATACACTACAAAGCAATCACCACAATAACTCCAGTTCATGTGTTATCATATAATTACCCCCCTTCACCCATTTTGCCTACCTTCCACTCCCTTCCCTTCTGATAACCACCAAACAGTTCTCTGTATCTATGTGTTTTGTTTTGTTTGAGACACGCACACATGTGTGTGTGTGTTCATTTCATATAAATGAAATCATACAATATTTGTCTTTCTCTGACTTATTTTACTTAGCATAATACCCTCAAGGTCAAGGTCCACACGTGGTGTTGCAAATGGAAGAATTTCCTTTTTTATGGCTGAATAGTATTCCACTGTACATATACCATGTCTTCTTTTTCAATTCATCCATCAATGGACATTTAAGTTCTTTCCATATCTTAGCTAATATAAATAGTGTTGTAATAAACATCAAAGTGATATATCTTTTTTAAATTAGTATTTTCTTCTTTTTCAGATAAATACCCAGAAGTGATATAGCTGGATCATATGGTAATTGTATCTTTAATTTTTTTAGGAACCTGCATATTATTTTCCATAGTAGCTGCACCAGTTTGCATTCCCATCAACAGTGTATGAAAGTTCCTTTTCCTCCACATCCTCTCCAACACTTGTTATTTCTTGTGTTGTTTTTTTCTTTTCATAACAGTCATTCTAAGAGGTGTGAGGTGATATCACATTGTGGTTTTGACTTGCATCTCCCTGATGATTAGTGATATTGAAGATCTTCTTATGTGCCTGTTGCTCATTGGTATGACTTCTTTGGGAAAATGTCTGTTTAGAAATTCTGTCCATTTTTTAATTGGATTGTTCATTTTATTAGTTTCTGAGTTATTTACATATTTTGGATGTGGATATGTGATTTGCCTTTCATCTTACTGATGGTTTCCTTTGCTGTGCAGAAGCTTTTTAGTTTGATGTAGTCCCACTCATTTATTTTTGCTTTTGTTGCCTTGGCTTGTGGAATAAAATCCAAAAATTCAATGTTAATATCAGTGTCAAGAAACTTACCACCTGTGTTTTCTTGTAGGAGTTTTACAGTTTCAGGTCTTATATTCAAGTATTCAACCCATTTTGAGTTAATTTTTGTTTATGGTGTAAGGTAGTGGTCTAATATTCTTTTGTGATATCTAATATCATTCTAATGTGTGGCTTTTCAATTTTCCCAACACTAGTTATTGAAGAGATTGTCCTTTCCCCATTGTATATTCTTGATCATAAATTAATTGACCATATATGTATGGTTTTATTTCTGGGCTGTCTATTCTGTTCCATTGATCTATGTGTCTGTTTATGCCGGTACTATACTGTTTTGATTACTATAGTTTTGCAGTGTAGTTTGAAATTAGGGAGTGTGATGGTTTCAGCTTTGTTCTTCTTTCTCAAGATTGCATTGGTTGGCCTGTACTTCTTGTGTGTATATCCCTTTCCTCAAGGAAAAGCTTTCATTATGCAATATTCCTGCAGAAAATTCCAAGGAGACTAAGAATTTCAAATGTAAACTTGTTCTTCCAAGTTTAAAAAAAATTTTTTTTAACATTTACTCATTTTTGAAGACACAGAGAGACAGAGCATGAGTGGGGGAGAGGCAGAGAGAGGGAGACACAGAATCTGAAGTGGCGTCCAGGCTCTGAGCTGTCAGCACAGAGTCCAACGCGGGGCTTGAATTCATGAACCCATGAGATTATGTTCTGAGTCAAAGTCAGACGCCTAACCAACTGAGCCACCTAGGTGCTTTGCAGATATTTTTAATTTTTAATTATGCCCAGCCTATCAATTCTCTTTCATGGATTATGCCTTTGGTGTATCTAAATAGTCATCATCAAACTCAAGGCAATCTAGATTTTCTCCTATGTTATTTTCTAAGGGTTTTATGGTTTTTCATTTTATATTTAAATCTGTGATCCATTTTGAGTTCAGTTTTGTGAAAGGTGTAATAGTTATATCTAGATTCACTGTTTTGCATGTGCATGTCTAGTTGTTTCAGGACCATTTGTTGGAAAGACTCTTTTCTCCATTATGTTACCTTTGCTCCTTTGTCAAAAATCAGTTGACTGTATTCATGTGGGTATATTTCGGGGCTCTCTATTCTGTTCCACTGATTTCTGTGACTATTTTTCTTTGACTACACTGCATTGATTATTTTCTTCCCAAATTGATCTATAGATTCAATGCAGTCCCAATCAGAATACTAGTAAGTTATTTTATGAATATTGACAAACTGATTCTACATTTATATGGAGAGGTAAAACACCCAAAATTAGCCAAGACAATACTGAAGGAAAATAACAAAGTTAAACAATATCCAACTTCAAGACGTGGTACAAGGCTGGCTGTGGCTCCTTGGAGATTTCTAGGAAGCTGGTATGTCTGTCCTCACAAAATGAGCTAAGTACACCCTCTGCCTCTATCTTCTAAAAGAGATTGTAGAGGGGTGCTGGGTGGCTTAGTCAAGGGACTGATTCTTGATTCTGATTCTGATCTCACGCTTCGCGAGATTGAGCTTCATGTCAGGCTCTGTGTTGACAGAGCAGAGCCTGCCTGGGATCGCCTCTCTCCTTTTCTCTCTTCCTCTCCCTTGCTCACATTCTCTCTCCCTCCCAAAATAAAGAAATAAACTTTAAAAAATAAAAGAGATTGTAGAAAATTGGTATAATTTCCTCCTTACATGTTTAGTAGAATTAACAAGTGATCCCATCTAGGCATGGTGCTTTCTGTTTGGGAAAATTATGGATTATTGATTCAATTTATTTAATAGATATAGGCCTAGTAAGTTTTATATCTTAGAGAATTGGTCCATTTCGTTGAGGTTATCAAAGTTATAGGCATAGAGTTGTTGATAGTATTCCTTTATTATCTTTTTAATATTCATGGAATCTGTAATTATATCCTCTCTTTTATCTCTGATATTAGTAATTTGTGTCCTCTCTCATTTTTTCTTAGTTAGCCTGGCTTGAGATATGTCAATTTTATTACTCTTGAAATAACCAACTTTGTTTTATTGATCTTCTCTATTGAGCTCCTGTTTTCAATTTCATTGATTTTTTGCTCCAATTTGTATTCTTTTTTTTTTTCCTGCTTAGATTTTACTCCTGTTTTTCTGGTTGCCTAAAGTAGAAGCTTACATGAATGATTTTATATCTTTCTCTCCTCTAACATATGCATTAACTGCTGTAAATTTCCCTCTAGTCAGTTAAACTTTGATAAAACCCCAGCAAGTTAGAATCTGGTTAAATAGTTTCATCTGAGGGCATACTTTGATAAGAAGAACAGAATGTTTTGGCCTATTTCAAAATGGTGCCTTTTCTCCTCCCCCTATTGGGAGCACAAGGGGATTTTTCTCTGATATTGACTGTGAAAACCTGGTACAGCTTCAGGAAGTAAAATTTCACAGAAGTGTAGGGGCTCCCTGATGACTGGCTCCTCCTGGAGTTTTTATGTCTGAGGCTTACCCATGGTGAGCTCTGGCAATTTGTCAACTACCATTCCTGTTTTTCTACCTTGGCACTGGCTCCCATGGAGGTTACTTTTCTGATTGGTTGTGATCCCAATTTTTTTGTGGGGGGGCAGTGATTTTCTCTGTGACCTCACTTTTTTATGGATCTAAGAAGAATTGTTGAATTTTTACTTTGTTCAGCTTTTTACATAGGATGGAGTGGTAACTTCCAAGCTCTTTATATATTAGATCAGACTTTAAAAAAATTAAATAACTGATATTGTGCTAAAACAATCTAATAGGAAAAATCATCAAGATCTCTACTCTATAAGTGTAAATCTGAAATATATGGACTATAAACAAAAAGAAAGGAATAGTCACTGTATACTTTCAACATGAGCTCTACCTATATATTCTTGTCTGTCAACCACATTGTCTTTTCCTAAAGCCCAAATTTAAAATAGTAAAATAACAAATACATTTAAAACCTAGTGCCTATATTTTGGTCTGAAATGGTATTCTCCATTAAAAAGCACTAAGAGTTCTTGGAGAATAACTGATTCCATTTCCTAAAGATTAAAAAAAAAACAAACAGAAAGAATTTCAAGGTGGGTCTAAATCATCTTGTTCTAAGAATAAAGGATTTTTAAAAGGCTTTTAAAATTCTGGATGGTGTTAAAAATCATAATCAACCTTTCCCAATAGCCAAATATGACAATTTGACCATCAAAAATAAACAAATTATAGTTACTTAATTTTAGGTTAGGAATAAAAAATCAGATTTAATTGTTCATAATGTACATTTTCAATCCCTAAGAACTTCACAATATGTTAGGAGAAAACAGGGACCCTCCTCTACCACAGAGCTAGTTTTTACATTTTTTACTTTAATTTTATATATTTGTCATGTCCAAATAATGCATATATTTGTATATGTACATTATGAATCATAACATGAATAGTACATCCATCACCCAAAATTAGAGAGAGACAGAGAAAGAATGATATAACTTGGCAATTTCTTTGGTGCTCTCCAATGGCTTGCTCTGACGTAATGAACAGAATCAAACAAAAATGATCTTGGGTGTTCTCTCTGTATCTTCTTGGGGAACCAGACAATATGGCCTAGATCTCTTGTCTCCCCATAAGAAGGACTGCATATGAACTCAGGTGGCCATGGTACTATTACTTTCTTCCAACTAAAGTTTCCCATGTGAGTCAAGTCACATATGAGTCAAGTCCAAAGTATCAAGTCCCCAGATACTGGGTAGTTGACTTTCTTGGACAGGTCTTATAGTTGCACCTAAACCAAGACTAGTGCCCCAGTGATTTCCCTACTGACAAGATTCCTTTTAAGTTTTCCCTGTAAGAAGGGAGAGCCACAGGGGGATGGAATTCCTCTCCTATAGTGCAAATTCACACTGAAGATCCAACACATTGCTCTGGCCCCAACGTACTTCTCCTTGAGAGGATGGCAGAATGGGGGAATTGTGTTTTTCTCCTTAGTTTTGTAAGTAGGCTTCCCTTTTCACCAATAAAACCTAACCTTTAACCTAGTGGTTCTTTTTAAATTATTATTATTTTTTAATGTTATTTTTGAGAAAGAGAGAGAGCATGAGTGGTGGAGGGGCAGAGAGAGAGGGAGAGACAGAATCGCAAGCAAGCGCCAGGCTCCACGCTGTCAGCACAGAGCCCCACATGGAGCTTGAACTCAAGAACCACGAGATCGTGACCTGAGCTGCAGTGAGATGCTTAACCAACTGAGCCACCCAGGCGCCCTAGCCTAGTGGTTCTAACTTTGGTGTGGGCCAGATTTACCTAATGGGCTTCTTAAAACACAGATTGCTGTGTCCCACTACCAGAATTTCTGGGTCAGTAGACCTGCAATGGGGTCTGGGAATTTGCATTTCTAGCAAGTTCCCACATAATACTGTTATTATGGTTAGGTGACCACACTCTGAGAACCTCTATCTTAAATCATGCACTGTGTCTATGTGGAAATCAGCTCTGTTGTCTACCACAAAGGATCCCATTGGCACAAGCTTCACCTAGGAGTTAATCATTGTCCTTTATTCTCCTCTACTTGGTTTTATAGTTTTATCATATATGTAGGAACCTTAACCAATAGATTTAGTTTTATAAAAGTTTTATAAAAATGGCATTATTTATTAAGGGTCTCATATGATTTATTCTTTTCACTCATCCATCCAGTGTATAGATATAATTAATTCATTTTCACTGTTCTGTGATATCATTGTGTGAATATAACTACTGATGGACATTTGGCTTGTTCTCAGGTTTTTGCTAGGAAATTGCTATGAAAGCTGCTTCTTTAATCATAGAATTAACCTTGCTTTTTGAAAGGACTCAGTCTGGAGGGAACTCTCCCTCCCTTAGACCTTTCCCTAAATTCTAACATCCTCTTCCTGAGACACCTATGGTGTGTCTTCTACCTTGCTAAGTAAGTAATGAACTCAGCTTGTTCAAGTACATGGGCCTCTGTGGTCTTTGGCTGAAGGGTTATATATAAAATATCTTAACATTCCTTGTTGTGCCTTTTGGTGAATACCAGTTCTTAATTTTAGTTCAAGTTTTCAGTGTTTTCCCTTTATAGTTGGTGCTTTTATGTCATATTTAAGAATTCCTGTTGGGGCACCTGGGTGGCTCAGTCGGTTGAGTGATCAACTTCGGCTCAGGTCATGATCTCACGATTTGTGAGTTCGGGCCCCGCGTTGGGCTCTGTGCTGACAGCTCTGAGCCTGGAGCCTGCTTCGGATTCTGTGTCTCCCTCTCTCTCTGCCCCTCCCCTGCTCATGCTCTGTCTCTCTCTGTCTCAGAAATAAACATTAAAAAAAAAAAAAAGAATTCCTGTCTTACTCTAAGATCATATGGATATATATTTTTAATATTCAAACTTTTGTTTTGAGTTAATCTGAAATTCATTTGTATGTATGACGCCATATGCATGTAGAAATCTAATCTCATTTTTTTCCCATGTGGTAACCATTTCTCCTAGCAGCAATGTATTCAATAGCCATTCCTTTCTGTGCTTTTCCCCACTTGCATGCAGAGCCATCTCTGCCATATATCAAACTTCTATTTATGTATGGGTTAAATTAGAGCTTTTCTGTTTTTAAAATGTCATAAGAAATAGTTTAAGACTTTAAGATTGAATGTTTCAAGGCTTGTGAAATACTGTTTAGATAAGTACATAAAACAATGTGTAAAAGTTAATGTTTTATTGGTAATCGTTGATGCAATCATTCAGTAATAAACTTATCAAGTTTTTTTAAAGGATAATTCATTCACAGTGCAGAAAGTTTAGTAAGACTGTGGTAGGCTGGAGAACAATTTAAATGCAGAGGTATGTATGTGCTTAACAAAGTGATTGCTAACAGATTTTTTTAGAGCCCCAAACAACACAAAGTATCCTTTTTACTATCTTCCATACGTACATTTTCTCACTTGTATTTTTACATAGAGAATCTAGACTTTAAAATTTTGTATGAAAGAAATGCATAAATCCTCTCTTTTGGAGCATAGAAAGTCTGAAACAAAATGGTAAGAGTAAGAATAGAACCAAAGGGGAGAGAATGCCAAAAGTAAGGACGAGGGAAAATAAATCTAAGAATGGCTCCCAGTATTCAAAGTTAGAGAACCTTGAGATGATAAACCCCTGACAAAACTGGGTAAGGTACTGAGGGGTGTCCTGTTTGGGGGACAAGATTTTTTTTTTTTCTCTCAAGTCTGCTGCTTCTAAACTTTCCTCAGGGAAATTTTCAGGAGGCTTGAAATTTGTGTTAAAAGCCTGCAAAAGTAAAAAGTTAAAAATCCAAATCCAGGGTGACTGGACGGCTCAATTAAGCGTCTGACTTTTGGTTATGGCTCAGGTCATGATCTCATGGTTCATGAGTTCAAGCCCATCAGACTCTGTGCCAACAGTGTGGAGCCTGCTTAGGATCCTCTCTCTCCCTCTCTCTCTGTCCCTCTCCTGCTCTCTCTCTCAAAATAAATAAACTTTAAACTCCAAATCTGTAGGTGGCAAGTAGTTCATAGGTGCTTAAATTTCATGTAAATTCATTGTGTTCTTATCTTCTTTTTTAAGCATCAAATTCCAGTAACTTATAATCTGAGTCTAGAGAAAGTAGCCTGGAGAAAAATAATTGGAATAGGAATTAAGAGATCATAATTTTAATCACAATTCTGCCACTCATGTATGTGGGCAGAGGGTTAAGTGTGTGGGCCTCAGATTCCTTAAATATGCAGGATGAACTACATCACTTTCATATCTCCTTCCGGAGCTAAAGTTCTAAGTCTCCTTAAGCAATTGTAAAATGTACCCATGCAAATCCACGCTATCCTACAGCTTAGTTGCAGCCAAGCATTTGTCACATGAGTCATAGAGTGATTTCTCCCTAGGTCTCAAACCATGGAGTGAACCCGATCTACACTCTTTTGGTGGTGTTAAGGTTGATAGGATTTGGAGCACTACAAGAGTAAGGCCAAGCTCCCAGGCCAGGATATCGGTCTGATCAGGAAATCTCCAAAACAGGAACACCAAATGATGTTCTGACAGCCTCCATAGTAACAAAAGGCCAGTGTTGCAAGACGCATGGGCTCACACCTGCTTCTCCCAGGTCACTCTTTCCAGTAAGGGCACATCTTTTTCTTTCCTTTTTCTTTCTTTCTTTTCTTTTTTTTAAATTTTATTTTATTTTATTTTATTTGTTTTATTTATTTAATGTTTATTTTTGAGACTGAGACAGAGCAGGAGCAGAGAAAGGGAAGACACAGAATCCAAAGCAGGCTCCAGGCTTCTAGCTGTCAGCACAGATCCCCAAGGGGACTCGAACCCAAGAATCCTAAGATCATCATCTGAACTGAAGTGGGATGCTTAAGGGACTGAGCCACCCAGGCTCCTCCTCCCACCCACCCCCCCTTTTTTTTTCCATTCACAGGCGCAAGCCTTTTTTCTTAAGACGAAGGCCTATTTCTTTGGTGATTCACTCAGACCGCAGGTACCGGATAAGAGCCAGAGAGGTGGCATCACCGGCGGCAAGATGCCCCGGCAGTCACAAGAGAAGCTCACGGGGCGATGAAAAGGCGGTGGAAGGGGCGCGCCCGGGGCACGCTGGGAACGCGGGGCGCCGCAGCCGGGCCTGACCCGGAAGGGCTGGCGCTTGGTAACCCCGGCTTCCCTAGCAACCGAGCAGGTGCTTGTCCTAAACAGCCGAATCCTCGGTTACTACCGCCTCCCGAGATGCCTCTGCAGGTTAGCGATTACACCTGGCAGCAGACGAAGACTTCGGTGTTTATCTCTGTGCCCCTCCGAGGCGTCTCCGTCAGAGATGCGGACGTGTTCTGCACGGAAAACTATCTGAAGGTAGGAACTCGAGCTGTGCCTGAAGGGCACTCGGGGACGTGATCCGAAGACTCCATGGGCGCGTTGTTGCAAATAAGCGTCCTAAAATTTAGTTCTATTTTTTCAAACCGAATTCCATCAAGTGACACCTCATCTTTAGACAGATGTCATCAGATCAGACCTTATTCTTATCTAAGATTTCCTCATATGCCTTGTTAATCTTATGGGACCTCGAATAAATTTATAGCAGGCATGTCAGAAAATGATTTTGGCCCCTATCCCTTTTTTTTTTTCTTAAAGGCTTAGTCTTTATTTTGTGTAACTAAATTAACCTCCGTTTACCCCCCCCCCCCCACTTCTAAATAGGTCAACTTTCCTCCATTTTTATTTGAAGTGTTTCTCTGTGCGCCCATAGATGATGAGAACAGCAAAGCCAAGATTGGGAATGACACTATTATATTCACCTTATATAAAAAAGAAGTGGCCATGTGGGAAACCCTTTCACTGTCAGGTGGTAAGTGTTTTTATTCAAAGGTGTTCATCTGGTTGTGTGTTTTGTATTTTATACCTTTAAAAAAAATTCTCTTTCAGAACAGTTTTTCTAGTAGAAGAAAAATAGGAACATGAACATGGTTTAAATGATACAGTGCTTCAGCTGACACTTAAGATAAATTAAAGATTGAATAATTGAAAAGTTAGAGCGCATTTGTATTAGTTCTCAAGCAGATGTGGACTTGTATCTTCAGAGGCTAAGGTCTCTTGATATGACCTTATTTTGTGTAGGCATTAACACATCTGGTAATCCTAGGAACACCCTATTAGGTTACCATCCCCTGCCCTGCCAGTTTTTTTTTTTTTTTTTTTTTTTTTTTTTTAAGGTTAGGCTACCGAGGCACGGAAGGGTTGAATAATTGGCACAGGTCACACAACAAGTAAGTGGCAGACTGGAACTGCAGCCCTAGCAGTTTGACTCTAGAGCAGTGATTCTTTGACTCATCTACAAAACTTTTAAATAACACAGATGTCTGAAACTCAGCCTAGTTCAATCAAATCAGTTTATGGGGGTGCGACACAGGTATCGGCAGTTTCAAAAAAACTTCCCAGGGATTATAATGTACAAAGCTGAGATTCCCTGTTCTCTATTCCCTTAATAAGTACTCTGTTCTTCTACCAAGATTGGCTTTGTGGGTCAGTAATTGCCCTCTTACTGCTTTACCTTTATTTCCTTCCTCCCTGATGTACTTGTCTTATATTCTAGGGGTTTATATCTGTTGTCTGAAATTTCTCTTAGGTCTCTGGCGTTAAGCCTTGAGTAGGAATTACTGAGAATGGGGAGATGAATATCATTCTTGATATTACTCTTTTCTTGGTATTTTGCAGTGGAATTTAATTTTGTAATCCCCAGGACCAGGTAGATTTTTCTCTAAAGTCTGGTGTTCAGCTCAGAAAATACTGGTTAAGGTAGATTACCATACTGAGGTTACTTTAATTCTTTAGTGATTGCCAGACTAACTGAAGAGTTTTTTTTTCTTTCCTAACCATGATCTTCCTCTTTGTTTTTTACATCTGCTTTCATTGCACATTTACTTGATTCTTCTTTTTCATGGTCTTATGGTCATCCATTCCACACTTTGACCATTTAAACCAAGGTTTAAGAAATATTTTTCTATTTAGGACCAGATAGTATTTTGAATATTATGGGCCATATGATCTCAAAAGCAGCCAATAGACCATTCATGTTTATTGACACTGAAATTTGAATTTTATCTTGTTTATATGTCACAAAATATTATTTTGATTTTTCAACTATTTAAAAATATAAAAATTATTCTTAGCTTGTGTGCTAATGGAAAATAGGCAGCAGGTCAGATTTGGTCGTAGTTTCCCAACCTCTGATTTAGACTAATCAGAACAGTCTTAAAACTAGCTTATATAACAAGTAATGAACATTGATTTTACTTCAGAAACAAGGTTTGAGATTCCTTTAGAAATCAAACTCAGTTACACATGCAATTCAGTGAAATTATTTCTTTAAAAATACTGGTTTTCACATAAATTATGTGGAACTGCAGTCTATATGCCAAGCCTGCCTCATTATTCAAAACATATTTGCTCCATTTTTTCCTCCTGACTTCTTTCTTGGTATATTTTTCATTTTTTAGAAGTGAAAGTAGGTTCTTTTAATTATTTTTGCCCTTAAAGCCGGTCCAGCTGTCTCCACTCTGTTATTAAACAGGAAGTGGGTTGGGGGAGGCTTCAGACTTAATTTTAGTCCTTAAGCCCTAGTCAAGATCTTGAATGAATAAAAATGCCATGCTTTTTTTTTTTTTTCTTTTTAAGACAGTTTCTTTCAAAGTTAAAATTCCAGGGGAGCCTGGGTGGCTCAGTCAGTTAAAAATCTGATTTGTCATCATTTTGGCTCAGGTCATGATCTCACAGTTCATGGTTTTGAGCCCCATGCTGGGCTCTGCACTGATAGTGTGGAGCCTGCTTGGGATTCTTCCTCTCCGCCTCCCTCTGCCTCTCTCCGCCTCTCTCCCCCCTTCTCTCCCCCCTATCTCCCCCCCTCTCTTCCCCCCTCCCCTTCTCCCCCTCTCCCCTTCTTCCCCTCTCCCCCTCTCCCCTTCTCCCCTTCTCCCCTTCTCCCCCTCCCTGTCTCCGTCCCCCCAATAAATAAGTAGACTTAAAATTTGTTTTTAATTCCATACTTTTTTTTGGAACAACAGGCAAAAGTTTATTAAAATATAAGATTAGAAGGGAAGAATAGTAGCAAAGCTATCTTTGCAGAGAGAGAGGATTGCCCCTAATTCAATTGAACCTCCACTGAAATTTAGCATTCCCTTCAACTATGAATGTAGGCAACAGACAAGAGTTGTATCAAAAATACAAATATCACAAATACATTTATATCACAAGTACCTTTATCTTTTATACTCATTAAAATACTTTGAGAGTATAGTATTTATTACACTTGTTGTTATATATTATTTAATGCATTAATGAAGAAGCACATGTTAGTACATCACAAAAAAAACCCTCCTCTTGTAGGAGACCTCATGTGATATTTATTGTGATTAGGTTTATAAGCAAATAGTCCTGGTTTCTTGACAGAGAGGGAGGGGGATAAATGTGTACGTTTCCCTCCATCCTTTCCCCTCCCCCTCTCTGCACCTCTTTCCCTCTCTCATTTCATTACCCTTTCTCTCACTTTTATGTCCCTCTCCCCATCCTCATTGTTCCCATCTTATTCACCTTTTCTGTTGTTCCTACTTTCTCTCATCCTCCTCCCCCACGCCCCGTCATTATCTCCCTCTGTAGTAATTTATTGCTGTTACAGTTGCTTGCTTGCCTTTTAATGTTAGCTTCTTGGCCAGTTTAATATTGAAAAATGTTTTCATTTTTCCATGTGAAGTTGGGTCCCTCCCAAAATCTCATCTTGGATCAGTATGTCAGACAGTTTTTTCCTAAATAAATCATTCATCATAATCCTAATTTAGTGATATTTCTTATGTTTTAGTTGACAAAGAGATGATGCAAAGAATAAGGGAAAAATCTATTTTACAAGCACAAGAAAGAGCAAAAGAAGCTACAGAAGCAAAGGCTGCAGCAAGGCGAGAAGATCAAAAATATGCACTAAATGTTATGATGCAGGTAAGTTGCAGATTGATAGGAAAGTCCTCTAATTAAAGAGATAATAGTAAACTGTGTAAGGATAATTTATTACAATCACTGTACTTCCTCAAGTCTTTGTTCATGCTTTGGTTATAGGACTTATTATGTTATGTAGGCTATCTACACTTACATGTGTTCCTGAAAATCTATATGAAAATGGAGGATATAAAGATTGAACAATAGATTTACTTGTTTCAGGAAGAATGTTCTTTTTCCAAGGTAGTAAAAAAATGGTAAGGTTGTATGATAGAAGTGTTTTACTTATTTTTAAATCTTGAAATAATGGACATGATTATTTAAAACAAGAAGAGTCTTGAGGTGCCTGAGTGGCTCAGTTGGTCCGACTGTTGGTTTTGGCTCAGGTCATGATTGCACAGTTTCTGAGTTCAAGCCTTGCATCAGGCTCTGGACTCTGTGCTGTCATTGGGGAGCCTGCTTGGGATTCTCTCTCTTTTCCTCTCTCTCGCTCCTCCCCCACTGCTCTCTCAAAATAAATACATAAACTTAAAAAAATTTAAAAAAGAGCCCAGTTAAACACTAAATATTGACATATTAGTATCTTTTTTTAACTGTTGAGGCTTTCAAGTTAATCAGCAATCTATTTTTTGAGATATAATTCACATACCATACAATTGACTCATGTAAAGCTTATAATTTATTAGTTTGTTGTATATTTAGAGATGTGCAGCTATCACCACAATCAATTTTAGGACATTTTTATCACCTCAAAAAGAAACCGTGTGCCCATTAGGAGTCACTCACCATTCCTCCCATCCACTCCAGCTCCAGGCAACCAGTAATCCACTTTCTGTCTTTATAGATTTACCTATTCTGACTAATTTTTACAAGTAATTTTTTTTATTAAAAAAATTTTTTTACATTTATTTTTGAGAAACAGAGACAGAGCATGAATGGGGGAGGGGCAGAGATAAAGGGAGACACAGAATCTGAAGCAGTCTCCAGGCTCTGACAAGCTGTCAGCACAGAGCCCGACAAGGGGCTCGAACCCATGAACCCATGAACTGTGAGATCATGACCTGAGCCGAAGTCCGATGCACAACCAACTGAGCCACCCAGGCACCCCTTTGCAAGTAATTTCTTATCTCTATTCTCATGTTGACATCTTGAAATGATTAAGGAATCTATAACTAGCATTTCATGAAGAGCTCTGTGGATCCAAGTCTCTTCTTTTGTATTTAGATTACTACTATTTTATTCATAATGAACAGTTCATAATTCCAAAGGTTTCTCCACTTCTTTCATTACTTCTACTTGACTTTATATATATGTGTGTGTGTGTATACATATGTATAGAGAGAGAGAGCACGTGCGTGCGTGTGCCTATGGTTATATACTTTGTCTTTTACTTGAAAACTGAACACATGGTCAGCTAACCAAAGATTCCTGCTTTCAGTATATTTGAGTTCCATCTTTTCTTTATTGTGTTATTGCTGTTATCAGCCTTTTGATTTTATCATTTTCCTGAATTTTAAAAAATAAAAGCAAAATAATATAAAATTTGTGGTAACGGACAAATATTTACTGAACTAATAAAATAGTTAAATAATGGTATGCCTTCTGCTGTATTGGTAAAATAATAAACCTAGCAGTACCACCATGTTATGTCTCAAAGTTATTAGTATACTGATATCTGAAAGCCTGACTTTGGTATTTGGAAAGATGGTTTTAGGGGTGTTAGTGTATAAAATGTGAAGCTATAGATTATGTTAAAGTGGATAGAACCTATGGTAAGTCTATAGCCTTTACTCCAAACTGTCCATGTTGTTTGTTTCTTTCCTTCAATAGAATTCAGAGTTGGGATTATGTTTTCTTTCTTCCTTATTATAGCCATTGCCAAGTTAAATAGTAGGTACTCAAATATTTGAATTAATTAATGTGAATACCTTGCTCTAATACCCTGTGACAGTAGCAACATTCTAGGTTGATGGACAGACACAGATTTTTTTTACTCTGTCTGATGTTAGACATTCAGAAAAGAACTTTCATGGTTCAGTAAGAGTAGATGAAGAGATACAACAACAAAAGGCAACATGTTATTAGCTGAAACCAAAAATTAACTTAAAATTTGAATTACATCTCAAAAAAGAACAGTTTTTAGTAGTAATCTTTTAAAAATAATTAGCAGGGCTGGTGCTAAGACTCATTATAATGTCAGTTCACTGTGCTGTATTAGTCTGCTTGGGCTACCATAACAAAACACCACAGATTGGAAAGCTTAAACAACAGACAGTTCTAACAGTTCTGGAGTCTCGAAGTCTCAGATTGAGGTCCAGCAAAGTCAGTTTCGGGTGAGGAGTCTATTCTGGTTTGCAGTTGGCAGAGAGAGAGAAAGAGAAAGAGAGAGACAGAGAGAGAGAGACAAAGAAAGAAATCAGGTGTCCCCTCTTACTAGGACACTAATCCTGTTCTATCCGGCCCCACCCTTATGACCTCATCTAACCTTAATTACTTCATCAAAGGCCTGTTTTCCAAATATAGCTACCCTGGGGATTAAGGCTTCCACAGATTAATTTGGGGGCACAGAAACACCCAGTCAATAACACTGTGTAATAAACTATCCAAAATTTAGCGACTTAAAGGCACAAATACTTATTTCTCAACATTCTGTATGTTGCTGAGGCATTTTTTGTGGTTTGGGGCTGGATTTGTTATGGCTGGATATTCTAGAATGGCCTTGCTCAAGTGTCTGAAACCTTGCCTGGAAGGTAAGCTTGAATAAGCGCTTTTAAAGCTTTTGCTGTATCATATTTACTAATGTTTCATTAGCCAAAATATGTCCTATCGCAAGCTCAGATTCAAGGGCTGGAGAAAGACTACACCTCTTCTAGGAAAGAGTGATTAAATCACATTGTAAAGGGGCATGCATATAGGGATGGGAGGAATTTGGGGCCACTTTGCAAGTTCAGTGATAAAGCAGTGATCAGATGTAGTTCATTCAAGGCTCTGATTCCATCTGTCTGCATCATCTTTAGCACTGAATTTTCTTTGTGTCTATTTTATCCTAGGCTGATGATCTACATCGGCATATAACAAGGCCCAGTGGAAGACAGGCTATTTTGTTGGCTCCCTTGTAAACCCATAAAACAACTGCTTTAGATGTTATAAAGTGATATTAGAAATGATAATCAGTTTGACACCTGTTCACATGAATCATGAAGTCTTTGTTGCCTCAAACTTATTTTACAGGATCAGCTCTTCACTATCTTTGCTGCTGATCTATCATTTGTTCACTTTATAGTCATTTGTTGAATACTGTGAAAGGTGTTGCTACAGAGTTGAACAAGTCAGTCTTCACTTTCAGTTTACTCATGGTACAGAGAAAGTGACAGGCGAGAAAAACAGATTGCACCAGAGGATGCATGAGAGGTCATGGGAGGATAAAAAGAGAACACTGACAAAAGACTGGTATCTCAGTCTGAGAGTATGGGCAGGAAATATGAGGCAGTGTTGTTTGTGCCCAATACTGGAGAATGAGTCACAGGTACCTGGAGAATAAATGGAAAAATTGCAGACAGCTTGAATAAGCACATGACAGAAAGTGGCACAGTGAGGGAACATTTGTTGGTCAGAAATAAAATCTTAATATTTTGAAAATTTGCCTGAAGGTAATGGGGCACTCTTTAGCAATTTTCAGCAAGAATATCAAATTAATAGGGTTTGTATTTTGGAAAAGTTCATTCTGGCTATTGAGTGTGAAGTGCTTGTAGTGTGGAGGCAGAACTTTTGTATTTTTAAGATGGAAAGACTTTGAACATATTTACTGTTGAATAAGAGGCCAGTAAAGGAAAGGTTGATAATACAACCAAAGCAGGGAATTGATGATGATGGAATGGGTGGGATGAAAGTGAACCAGTGAAAAAATTACTCTTAAGAAATAGCAGGATATATTTTTTAAATATTTATTTACTTTGGAGAGACAAAGAGTCGGGGGGAGGAGAGAGAGAGAAGGAGAGAGAGAGAAGTGGAAGGGGCAGAGAGACAGGGAGAGGATCCCAAGTAGGCTCCACACTGTCAGCGCAGACCCCCAACTCGGGGCTTGATGTCATCAACTATGAGATCTGAGCCAAAATCAAGAGTCTGATGCTTAACTAACTGCTCTACCCAGTTGCCCTGCGGGATATTTTATCTTTTGACACTAGAGGGCAGGGCTAAGGAATAACTAAGTATTTGGAAAATTCTTAAGTACACAGGTAGTTAAAAGAATCCTTTTTTTTTTCACCCCTCAGGATGAAGGAGGCAAGAGGGAAAGAGATTGAGGCAGAGTTATAGGTTTTGAGGTGATTAATGAAAGTTTGGAATACAGATGCCAAACTAATCTGAAACATGCTCTATTGGACAGTGTTGACTGCTATTGCCTAGTTTTCCTATCTTATTTACTATTTTGTTTTATAGATTGCCCTATTCTCTTTTGAGTTTTCCTTTTGTTTTCTACTTCAGGGTAAGTACTACTTGACTTTTGTCCTCTGAACTTTTAGCCTAGGTAGATCAATTTTGAGGTGCTTTCTTCTTTTTCTTAAAGATAAAACCCAGAAATCTCAACCTGTGAAACAAATTTTGCCTAATCATGCAGATGAAGTATGAGTTGCTTTCTGGAGTTGTCTAGATTATACTATAGTGCCTTAAAAAGTTCTTATCTGTGGGGGTTGATTTCAGCTCAGGTAATGATCCTGGGGCCCAGGGATTGAGCCCCGTGTCAGGCTCCGTGCTGACAGCACAGAATCTGCTTGGGATTCTCTCTCTCTCTTTCTCTCTCTCTCTTTCTCTTTTTCTCTCCCTCTCCCTCCATCCCTCAATCCTTCCATCCCTCCATCCATCCCTGTCTCCTGCTCACTTGTGCCTCTCTATCTAAAATAATGTTAAAAAAAATTCTTATCTGTGAAACCACATACGCTGTTTATTGGAAGAGTGTACAATATACAAAAATACCACAAGGAACTACTTGGCCACTTTTATTCTATTTTTTATTAGTAATTAAAAAAAATTTTTTTTAACATTTATTTATTTTTGAGACCGAGAGAGACAGAGCATGAACGGGGGAGGGTCAGAGAGAGAGGGAGACACAGAATCTGAAACAGGTTCCAGGCTCTGAGCAGTCAGCACAGAGCCCGACGCGGGGCTCGAACTCACATACCGCGAGATCGTGACTTGAGCCGAAGTCGGACGCTTAACCGACTGAGCCACCCAGGCGCCCCTTTATTAGTAATTTTAATGTTCCTATCAGTTTTTGTATCCCCCAGCCCCTCCTTTTTTGCATCTTCTTTCCTTTCAGTATATGTCAGTACCCTGTTAGCCCTATAGATTTTCTCATAATCCTGTTTCTTCCTTTTAGGTAATTAGCATTTTCCCTATAAACCCATCTTTAGGGCTCTGTTGTTTTGGTAACTCCTGTTCTAACTCCTTTGACCAACTCTTTATATGTGAAGTCTTCATTCTCTTACCTTATTTGTTATTAACAGTTATTGCCATCATAAGACACTTAATTATGCTGTTCATATACCCAGTCTTTGTATCACTATTCCTTTTGAATTTTATTTTTCACCTTTTCTGTCTTTGATATTTCTTTTTTTTTCCTAAATTTTTTAAATGTTCCTTTAATTTTGAGAGATAAAGAGAGAGTGTGAGCAGGGGAGGGTCAGAGAGACAGGGAGACTCCAGGCTCCAAGCTGTAAGCACAGAGCTCTATGTAGGGCTTGAACTCACAGACTGCGAGATTATGACCTGAGCCAAAGTTGGACGCTCAACTGACTCAGCCACCCAGGCACCCCTGTCTTTGATATTTCTTATTGACAAGTTTTACAGACCAAATACACTTTGTTTTGTTTGTTTCTCCTTCAAAGTGTACCATGGTGGCTTTGCTTTATTTTTAAGCTTCTTTTTTTTTTTTTTAATTTTACTGAGGTGTAATTGACAAAATTCTAATATATTTAAAGTATATAATGTGAACATTAGCTATACATTTACATTGTGAAAGGAATCCCTTAGTGAAGTTAATTAACACATATATCACTTCATATAGTTATCCTTACATTAGATCTCAGCACTTACAGCTGAAAATTTGTACCCTATCATCAACTCCTCCCCATTTACCCTGCCCCTTAGCCCCTGGCAACCACCATTCTTTCTACTCTGTTCCTGTGAGTTCAATTTTTTTTTTTTAATTTGATGTATAAATGATACCATGCAGTATATATGTTATATATAACATGCATAGTATGTATATATATGTGTGTGTATATAATGAAAAGAATGAATGTGTGTGTGTATAATGAACAGAATGAATGTGCATGTGTATATATATATACATATATCACATTTCAATCCATTCATCCGTCAATGGATTCTGAAGATTGTTTCTATATCTTGGCTATCTTGAATAATGCTTCACTAAACGTGGTAGTGTAGACATCTCCTGGAGATAGTGACTTCATTTCCTTTGAATATATATATCTGTCAGTCATTTGTATATCTTCTTTTGAAAAATGACTAGTCAGGTCCTTGGTACATTTAAAAGTTTTTATTTATTTTCTTGCTATTGAGTTATGAGTCTTCTATATTTTGCATATTAATCCCTTATTGGCTCTGTGGTTTACATATATTTCTCCCATTCAGTACATTACTTTTTTATATTGTTGGTGTTCTCTTTTGCTGTGCAAAAGCTCTTAAGATGTAGTCCCACCTTATTTTTGCTTTTGTTGCCTTTGCTTTTGGTGTCAAATCTAAAAAACCATTTCCAAACCAATGTCAAGGAGCTTATCACCTATATTTTCTTCTAGGAGTTTTAGGTTTTGGATCTTACATTCAAGTCTTTAATCCATTTTGAGTTTGTTTTTGTGTGTGGTGTAAGGTAGGGATCCAGTTTCATTCTTTTGCATGTGAATATCCATTTTTTTCTAGCACCATTTACTGAACAGACTATCTTTTCGTCTGTACGTTTTTAGTGCTTTTGTTAAAAATTGGTGATCATACATGCATAGGTTTGTTTCTGGGCACTCTGTTTTGTTTCATTGATCTATATGTCTGTTTTAATGATAATACCATACTGTTTTGATTACTCTAGCTTTGTAATATAGTTTAAAATTAGAAAGTATGACACTCCAGCTTTTGTTCTTCTTGCTGAAGATTGCTTTAACTAATTAGAATCTTTTTTGGTTCCATACACATGTTAGGATTGTTTTTTCTATTGATGTGAAAAATGCTATTGGAATTATGATAGGGGTTGTAATGAATCTGTAGATCACTTTGGGTAGCATGGCCATTTTAACAATATTCTTCCAATCCTTGAAGATTTATTTGTGTCTTCAATTTCTTTCAGCAGCATTTTGTAGTTGTCATTGTGTAGATATTACACCACTTTGGTTAAATTTGTTCCTAAGTATTTTATTCTTTTTTATGCTGTTGTAAATGAGATTTCTTCTTATTTTCTCTTTCTGATAGTTTGTTGTTAGTGTAGGAATGTAACTGATTTTTTTTTTTTTTGTATGGACTTTGTGCCTTGCAGCTGTACTGGATTCATTTATTGGTTCTAACAGGGTTTTTTTGTTTTTTGTTTTTTTCTTTTTTGGAGTTCTTAGAGTTTTCTCTGTATGTCACCTGCAAATCTAGACACTTTTATGTCTTCCCTTCCAATTTGGATGGCTTTTCTTAATTTTTTTTTTTTTTTTTTTTTTTTTGCCTAATGGCTCTGGCTGGGACTTCAGTACTATGTTGAGTAGAGGTGGTGATAATGGACATTCTTGTCTTGTTCCTGATCTTAGAGGAAAAGCTTTTGACTTTGCACTATTGAGTATGATGTCAGCTATGGGTTTGTCATATATGGCTCTCATTTTGAGCTATGTTCCATATAGATCTAATTTGTTGAAAGTTTTCATCATGGAAGGATGTTGAATTTTGCTAAATGCTTTTCTACATCTATTGAGATGACCAAATGATTTTAATCCTTGATTTTGTTAAACTGATGTATGACATTGATTTATTTGCATATATTAAACCATCCTGCATCTCAGGAATGAATCTCATTTGGTCATGGTGTATAATCCTTTCAATGTACTCTGGAATTTGGTTTGCTAATATTTTGTGGAGAATTTTTGCATCTATATTCATCAGGGATATTTGCTTATGGTATTCTTTTCATGTAGTGTTCTTATTTGACTGGTATGTGGGTAGTGCTGGCCTAATAAAATGAGTCTGGGAGTGTTCCCCCCCTTCACTTTTTTAGAAGGTTTTCAAAAATGTGTATGTATCCTTTTCTAAATGTTGGGTGGAATTTACTACTGAAGCCATCTGATGCTGGAGTTTTCTTTGTTGGGAGGTTTTTGATGACTGATTCATTCTCCTATAACTGGTTTGTTTAGATTTTGTCTTCATGATTCAGTCTTGTAGGTTGTACATTTCCATAAGTTTATCCATTTTTTTTAAGGTTTTCTAATTTGTTATCATATAATTATTCATTTTACTTTTTTATGATCCTTAGTATTTCTGTGTTGTCAGTTGTGATGTGTCCTCTTTTATTTCTGATTTTATTTTTTGAGTCTTCTCTCCTTTTACCTTAGTTTAGCTTAATAGTTTTCAATTTTATTTTTCTTTTCAAAAAACCAGCTCTTAGTTTCACTGAGATTTTCTGTTATCATTCTAGGCCCTACTGCATTTCTTTATGCTCTGATATTTATTATTTTTTTGCTTCTACTAACTTTGGGTTTAATTTATTCTACTTTTTCTAACTCTTTAAGGTGTAAAGTTAGGTTGTTTATTTGAGATCCTTCTTTTTTCTTAAGGTAGGAGTTTATTACTATAAACTTCCCTTTTAAAATTATTTTTGCTTCATCCCATAAGTTTTGGTATTTTGTGTTTCCATTTTCATTTGTTCCAATATATGTTTTGATTTCCCTTTTGATATCTTCTCTGACCCATTTGTTGTTCAGGAGTAATGTGTAATCTCCACATATTGGTTAATTTTTGTTTTCCTTGATACTGATTTCTACTTTCATGCCATTGTGGTCAGAAAATATACTTGAGCTAATGAATATTCTTTAACTCTTGTATGACTTTTTGTCTTGGATAGTAGCCACCCTAATGGGTGTGAGATGGTATCTCATGGTGGTTTTGATTTGGTCCTCAATGCCATTTTAATGTGAAATGTATCTTTGAAACCTACCCATTCCCCTTTCCTCCATTTTTAATTCTTTCAGATGTTGGTAAGCAGAACCTTTATTTTTGATTGGTCTTTTCCTCTCTTATCCCATCATTTGCCCTACACTTACTCCTTTTTTAAAAATAACAGCTTTGAGATTTCCTTCATACACTGTACAGTTCACTCTTAAAGTGTACAATTCTGGGGGCTCCTGGGTGGCTCAGCCGGTTAAGTGTCTGACTTCGGTTCAGGTCATGATCTCACGGTTTGTGAGTTCGAGCCCCACATAGGGCTCTGTGCTGACAGCTCAGAGCCTGGAGCGTGCTTCACATTCTGTGTCTCCCTCTCTCTCTGCCCCTCCCCTGCTCATGCTCTGTCTCTCTCTCTAAAATAAATAAATGTAAAAAAAAAGTTAAAATAAATAAATAAAAGTATTAAAAAAAATAAAGTATACAATTCTATGGCTTTTAGCTTAATTACAAGTTATGCAACCATCATGACTATGTGGTTCCAGAACATTTTCATCGCTTCAGAAAGGAACCCCATACCCATTAGCAGTCACTCACTATTCTATCCTCCTCTGTAGTCCCTGTCTACCTTCTGTCTCTATGGATTTGTCTATTCCGGACATTTCACATACAATATATGACCTTTGGTATCTGCCTTTTTTCACTAAGCATAATGTTTTTGAGTTCATTTATTTATTTATTTTAATGTTTATTTACTTTTTGAGAGAGACAGCATGAGCAGGGCAGGGGGCAGAGAGAGAGGGAGACACAGAATCGGAAACAGGCTCCAAGCTCTGAGCTTTCAGCACAGAGCCCGATGCAGGGCTTGAACTCACAGACTGTGAGATCATGACCTGTGCTGAAGTCGGATGCTCAACCGACTGAGCCACCCAGGTGTCCCTCATTCATTTTGTAAAATAGGTGAGACCTTCATTCATTTTTATAGCTGAATGATACTCCATTGTATGGATATACCGCAGTTTGTTTCTTTGTTCATCAGTTGGTGGAAATTTAAGTTCTTTTCACCTTTTAGCTATTGTAAATAGCACTGCTATGAACGTTCACTTATAATTATTTTTTTGAGTACCTGTTTTCAATTCTTTTGTGTATATACCTAGGAGTAGAATTGCTGGGACATTTAACTTTTTGAGGAGCCACCAAACAATTTTCCATAATGACTGTACCATTTGGCATTCTCTTCAGCAATATGTGATGATTCCAATTTTTCTACATCCTTGCCAAAACTTGTTATTTTTCATTTTGTTGTTTATAGTCATCAGAAAGTATGAGCCCCCCAAGTTTTTTTTTTCAAGATATTTTGGCTATTCTGGGGCCTTTGCAATTCTATTTGATTTAAAGATTGGCTTTTTCATTTCAGTTACTATTGTAGCATATCTGTGTATTTGGCAGTTTGAAAAGATCATTATATAAAATCTTATTTTTATAATTAAAAAATGAATAGAAAATAGAAAATGAATAGAAAATAGTGAGATCACTAGTAATTTTTTTCTTTTTTCTTTTTTCTTTTGTATTTTCTGTGTTCTCACCATAATAAATGCATATTTTTCATAATAAGAAAACATTTTTTTAAAAAGGTGCAACACTTACCTTCTGATGATTACTGTTTCTACCTTTAATTTCTTTTTTCTGTAATAATAATTTACTAATTTTCTGTGTAAATCTACCAAATTTCTAAGCATATGAGAAATTAACTTTAGCTATTAACAGGTAGTCATCAGAAAAGACAGTATCTCTGACACTGCTTTTCTTATATGTACATTTTGTCAGGTGTGCTGACCTACATCCTTTTTGTGTAAGTGTATCCCAGATTCACAACATCTGTATAGAAGTATACTTTCAGCAATCATACATGTCCATTTTTTTGTTTACTTCAAACTTTTTCATCTTTTCCAGATGTGTAGTTAAAATTCATTCATTCATTCATTCATTCATTCATTTATTCATTCATTCATTCATTCTACCCATTAGGATATTTGTTAGCCTTGGAAAGAAGAGAGTGTGGAAGCAAAAATACTTTTGTTGAGAGAAAAATGGAAAGAACTGAAATGGTTAGATGGTACTTAATCTTCTCAACAGCAAAGTCTTGAGATGGAAGTAGCAGAATGCACTTAGGCATCTCTAAAAAGGAAACTGTTTGTAAAAGCTGTTATCAGAAATGAACAAAATTATTACTGAGCAGAAAGGAAAACATAAAGGGTAGGATATAAAAATATATTAACTCATTTCCATTAGTCCAAATCTGGTTTGAGAAATAATTTTTCTGCATCAATTCTTTTAGTTTTGTTCCCATGAATTTGAAGTCTAGTCAAATGGGAACTTTGTAACATATATAACATTAAATATGTATGTAAACATACATGCCTTTGGCATGCCTTGCAATTTTTTATTGAAAGCTATACATGTTATATCAGGTAGTAGAAACAGGTTATTAGGCTGATTTATTTTAATGTGGCTGGGATTTAGGCTATGTTTAATGTTAGCTGTAGCTGTTGGTATCAGAGGCCTCTGGTGTCTGTTTTGTTTTTTTGAACTCCCCTTTGACTTTGGGCTTCTATTCCTCTTCTGTAAGAGTTTTTATCATAAGACTCTCTCTTATATAATCTACTGTCATTATCCTGGAACCCCCTAGGTATGGTAGTAAATTTATAAGGGAAGAGAAGCATTCATAGACTTTCAGTTAAATATCACTTTTTCCATGGGCCTGTATCTTGGAGCTGTGATCTTTCAAGTTTTCCTCCAGTGAGACAGCTTTTTCCCACTGCCTCCTATTCCCTTCCTTGACTGCACTGTTCCTGGTCTATTTTCTTGAATCCTTGACTACTGACTATTTCCTTCTCCCCATAAGTGGGACAGGAAAGCTGGAGAAGACTGAAGGGGGAGGGATTTTCTTTCCCAGCAGAGATAAGGGACTTCCACTCTGGCAAGGTCCTTGACTCTGGCTAGTAGATCTTTGTTAAGGAGAGTGCTCTGGGTATTTCTGTAATCCACAATGATTATTCTTCCCCTCCCTCTGCCAGAGACACAAAGTTAATATTCAGAGCTTCATCAATGTAGCCTAATGTGGTTTCTGAAGGTGAAGCCCACAAAAATATAGGGGCACTTCTCAAGACTGTGGCCTCAAACACTTTATCAGTAGTCCTGCTAGTCCACCCTTCAGTTCTAGTATTTTGTCAAAATGACCCATTTAAGTGTTCCTACTATTTTATAGCTCTAGTTATTTTTGCTACAGGCAATTACATCTTTGTGTGTTTTGGATATACCTGTCTGTCCAGATTTCAGGCTAACAGTTTGCCCTGCAGCTCACTTCTCTAATGAGTCCAAGAAAACTAGTTGTTTTTCACTTTGTCCATCTTTTTTTTTGTTGTTGTAAGGATTGGAGTAACAACCTCTAAGCTTTCTGCGTGTCAAAACTGGAACTAGAGCTCTTTTATTACATATATATATATATACATATATATATGTAAATATATATATGTATATATATATGTATATATAGTTGTAAAACTTTTCAGTGGTTGCTATATGCACCTTTAACTTCTAACAATCCACTTCAAGTAAGCACTGATTCTCTTCCAGTAAAATATAGCAAGTTTGTTCAAATAAAACTCTGTTATCTCCCCCTCTCTTTGGTCTGCTTTGCCATTTAGGTATATGTATTTGTTATAACTCAACAGTACATATTACTGTACTTTAAAAATTATTGCTTTTTGTTAAATATAGAACTGCCCTACGACCCAGCAATTGCACTACTAGGTATTTATCCAAAGAATACAAAAATACTTCTTTGAAGGGGCACATGCACCCCCATATTTATAGCAGCACTGTCAACAATAGCCAAAGTATGGAAAGAGCCCAATGTCCATTGGCAGATGAATGGATAAAGAAAATGTAGTGTGTATATATGTATATATATATATATATACACACACACACATACATATACACACAACGGAGTATTACTTGGCAATCAAAAAGAATGAAATCCTGCCTTTTGCAACAATGTAGATGGAACTGGAGTGTATTATGCTAAACAAAATGAGTCAGAGAAGACAAATACCATATGATTTCACTCATGTGGAATTTAAGAAACAAAACAGATGAGCATAGAGGCAGGGAAGGAAAAATACAATAAGATAAAAACAGGGAGGCAAACCATCTTAAAGAGATTTTTAACTATAGAGAAAAAACTGAGGGTTGCTGGAGTAGAGATTAGTGGGTGATGGGCTAGATGAATGATGGGCATTGAGGAGGTCACTTGTTTTGATGAGCACTGGGTATTGTATGTAAGTGATGAATCACTAAATTCTCCTGAAATCAATACTACACTACATGTTAACTAACTTGAATTTAAATAAAGACTTGGAATAAAAAAACATTAAATAAAAACTTACTGCTTTTAAAAAAAATCTTAGGGTTTTAAATAAATCAAGAGAATAAAGGCCAAAAAAAGTCTGTATTATCTTTTTTCTTGATTAAACAATGTAATGTAATAAATCAGCAGTACTTTTTTCCCCTCATGGTTTGTTTGTTTTATAACTGGAAATTTATACCTTTTGACCCCTTTCATGCATTTTGCCTAACCCAGCATCCCATCACTGGTAACCACCAGTTTGTTCACTGTATCTATGAGCTTAAGGGTTTTTTGTTTGTTTGTTTGTTTTAGATTCCACATAAAAGTGAGATCACATGGTATGTCTTTCTCTGATTTATTTCACTTATCATAATGCCCTCAAGGTTCATCCATGTTGTTGTAAATGGCAAAATTTTATTCCTTTTTGTGGCTGAACAATACCCTGTTGTGTATATAGTCCATATTTTCTTTATCCATTTATCCACCAGTAGATACTTAGGTTGTTTCCATGCCTTGGCTGTTGTAATTAATGCTACAGTAAAGATGGGGAGGGGCATTGTATATCTTTTTGAATATGTGTTTTCATTTTCTTTGGAAGTAGAGTTACTGGATCATGTGGTAGTTCTATTGTTAATTTTTTTGAGGAATCTCTATACTGATTTCCGTAATGGTTGCACCAATTTACATTTCTCCTAACAGTGTACAAGGGTTCCTTTTTCTCCACATCCTCACCAACACTTGTTATTTCTTGTCCTTTTTGATACTAGCCATTCTAACAGCTGTGAGGTGATACCTCACTGAGGTTTCCGTTTGCATTTCCCTAGTATTTAGTGACATTCAACATTTTTTAATGTACCTGTTGGCCACCTGTATGTCTTCTTTGGTAAAATGTCTATTTGGATCCTCTGTTCTTTTTTTAATTGGATGGTTTGTACTTTTGGTGTTGAGATGCCCCTTATAAGATATTTTAATTTGCAAATATTTCATTTAGTAGATTTTTGTTTTCGTTTTGTTGATGATTTCCTTTGCTGTGCAGAAGCTTCTTAGTTTGGTGTAATTCTGCTTGTTTGTTTTTGCTTTTCTTGCCTTTGCTTTTGGTGTCAAATCCAAAAAATCACTATGACAAGTTATTGAGAAATTTACTACCTGTGTTTTCTTCTATGAATTTTATGGTTTCAGATCCTACATCCAAGTCTTTAATCCATTTTGAATTAAATTTTGTGTATGGTGTAAGGTAATGGCTCAATTTTATTCTTTTGCATGTGGTGGATATCCAGTTTTTCCAGTATCATTTATTGAAGAGACTGTCCTCTCCCCATTATATATTTTTGGTTCCTTTATCATAAATTAATTGGCCGTATATGCATTGGTTTATTTTTGGGCTCTCTGTTCTATATCATTGATCTGTGTGTCTGTTTTTATGCCAGTACCATACTTTTATTTTTTAAAAAGTAGGCTTCATGCCCAGCATGGAGCCCAGTGTGGAGCTCGAACTCACAACCCTGAAATCAAGACCTGAGCTGAGACCAACAGTTGATAGCTTAACTGACTGAGCCACCTAGGCACCATGCCAATACCATACTTGTAAGTTTTAATTACTGTAGCTTTGTAATATAGTTTGAAATCTGTGGGCTTGCTGCCCCAGCTTTGTTCTTTCTCAAGATTGTTTTGGTCATTCAGGGTTTTCTTTGGTTCCATACAAATTTTAGGATTGTTGTTTTCAATTTTTGTGAAAAAGGACATTGGAATTTCGTAGAGATTTCATTGACTCTGTAGATTGTTTTGCATGGTTTGGACACTGGAACAGTATTAATTCTTCTAATTCATAGGCCTGGAATATTCCATTTATTTGTGTCTTCTCCAGTTTCTTTTCATTAATGTCTTAATGATTTTCAGTGTACAATTCTTTTACCTCCTTGGTTCAATTAATTTAGTTCATTTATTTGTGTCTTCTCCAATTTCTTTTCATTAATGTCTTAATGGTTTTCAGTGTACAAGTCTTTTACCTCCTTGTTCTTTTGATATAATTATAAATGGGATTGCTTTCTTTAATTTTTTTTTAAGTATTATTTACTTTTATGAGACAGAGTGTGAATGGGGAAGGAACAGAGAGAGAGGGAGACACAGAATCTGAAGCAGGCTCCAGGCTCCAAGATGTCAGCATAGAGCCTGACATGGGGCTCGAACCCATGAACTATAAGGTCATGACCTGAAGTCAGATGTTTAACCAACTGAGCCACCCAGGCACCCCATGCTCTCTCAATTTCTCTTTCTGATAGCTCATTATTAGTGTACAGAAATGCAACAGATTTTTGTACATTGGTTTTGTATCCTGCAACTTTACTGAATTTGTTTATTCTAACAGTTTTTTGGTGGAGTCTTGAGGATTTTCTATATATAATATCATGTCTGTTGCAAATAGTGACAATTTGACTTCTTCCTTTCTGATTTGGGTGCCTTTTATTTCTTGCTCTGACTAGAACTTTTAATACTGTGTTGAATAAATGTGGTGAAAGTGTGCATCCTTGTCTTGTTCCTGACTGTAGAAGAAAAGCTTTCAGCTTTTCACTGTCAAGTATCTTGTTAGCTGTGAGCTTGATGTACATGGCATTTATTATGCTGAGGTATGTCACCTCTGTACCCACTTTGAGAATTTTGATCATAAATGGATGTTGAATTGCGTTATCTTTTTAAATTTATTTTAAGTTGTGATATAATATATGTAACATAAAATTTTTATTTTAATCATTAATTTTGAAGCTCAGTGGCTTTAAATACATTAATGTTGTGCTCCCATCATCACCATGCATCTCCAGAGCTTTGTTAATCTTACAAAATTGAAACACTGTGCCCATAAAACAATAATAACTCCACATTCCCCCATTCCCTCAGATCCTGGCAATACCCATTTTCCTTTCTGTTTCTATGAATTTCACTACTTTACATACCTCATGTCATTGAAATCATACCATGTTTGTCCTTTTGTGACTGGCTTATTTCATTTAGCATAATGTCTTCAGGTTTATCCACATATAGCATGTGTCAGAATTTTCTTCCATTTTAAAGCTTAATAACGGTCTGTTATGTATATACCACATTTTGTTTATCCATTTGTATTGTTTTTTATATTTATGCACATATTTACCATTTCCCATATTCTTCATTCCTTCTTATGGATCTGTGTTAGTGTTGGGTGCCATTTCCTTTTAGGCTGAAGAACTTTTTTGAGTATATCTCGTAGGGCAGGTCTGCTAACAACACATCTTCTCAGTTTTATTTATCTTGGAATGTGTTTATTTCATCTTCATTTATGAAGAGTGGTTTTGCTGGACATGGAATTCATAGTTTATATATTTTTTGTCAGTGCTTTGAACATGGCGTTTGACTTTTTTTGTCCTCCATCATTTCTAATGAGGAATTAGTCTTATTTGTATTGTCATTTCCTGTACATGATGAGCCGTCTTATTCTTGCTGCTTGCAAGATTTTCCTTTGTTTGGCTCTTGTATTAACTTGGCAGTTTCACTAAGTTGTATTCAGGTATATCTCTGTGTTCATTTTACTTTGGTTTGTTGAACTTATTGGAGCTATGGATTCATGTTTTCATCAAATTTGAGAAATTTTTATCAATTGTTTTCTGAAATATTATTGATTGAAAAGTATACATTTTATGGTGGCTCAGTCAGTTGAGAATCCAACTCTTGATTTCAGCACAGGTAATGGTCTCACAGTTGTGGAATGGAGCCCTGTATTGAGCTCTGCCCTGGGCATGGAGCCTGCTTGAGATTCTCTATGTCCCTCTCCCTCTGCCCCTCCCCCACTCATGTGGGTGAGCACACTCTCTCTCAAAAAAACAAAAAACAACAACAAAAAAAACCCTTTACATTTAGTTAATAGATTATAGGAATTCTGGGTCCTGTTGTATTTTTTTGCTTGTTTGTTAGTTTATTTATTGAGGGCTGTTTATTTTTTAGTAACTTGCCTGTACTTTGTGAAATCACTCTGGTCTCCTTTGTAGTACACAATTGCTGATGTCTCTGCTAAGTTTTTTAATTCTTATTCTTTAGGCTGGCTTCCTTAGAGGTCTTTCCTGTGTCTGCATAGCTTAATTGTTAGCTAATGATATGGGCAGAGGTGGTAAAGGCTACCACCCTTTGCTGATTGGTCTGTGGGTAGGATTTAGAATACATTCAAAGTTGGAGCCAGTTTTCAACTCTTTGTTGGTTTTACTTTTTTTTTTTTTTAATTTTATTTTTAATCTCTACACCCAATGTGAGGCTCAAACTCACGACCCCGAGGTCCAGAGTCACCTGCTGTACCAACTGAGCCAGCCAGGCACCTCACCTTGGTTTCGTTTTATGCCAGGCTTTCTCAGGTCTTCCTAATAAATACATACCTTTCCATTTAGCCAGACTTGTAAGCTTTTCGTAGACCTTCTGTGGTTTTCTCATTTACATGATCTTTCTATTAATTTTCTGACTAGTTAGGCACTTATCCTAACCAGGACCTCTACCAACTTCAAAATTTCCCTATTTATTCACAATGAAGTCCATCACTTTTATCCACCAAATCCATGGGTTTTTGCTGCCCCACCCTGAAATGAGTCCACCCTTTTTGCCAACAAAGCTGTTGGATTCTTTTTGCTAGCTTTATGTTGGCAGAACTGCCAGTCTCATTATTCCTGCTGGCAGTGGGTGGTCTGGAGCAACCTCAGGCAGACAGGTCTAAGCCTCCCACTGTTCTTACCTGTAACTTTAGCATTTATTCTAGAGCAAACACTTCTCAATTTGCAGGCTGTCTTTGGTTAGTTTCCTGTGCTCCAGAATGGTTGTTTTGGATAGATTTGTCCAGCTTTATACTTGATGTTCGTGTATGGGAATTGCCAACCCCTTCATGCCTCTGAGATAACTATGTGTGTGTGTGTGTGTGTGTGTGTGTGTGTGTGTGTGTGTGTGTGTGTGTATTTTTTGCAGGTAATTTTTACATTACTTACAAAGCTTCCTAAGAAGTTTTGGTGGTATTTTGATTAGATCTACATTGACTCTATAAGTTAATTTTCAGAATATCAACATATTTACATTGAGATTTCTCTCTAGGAACATGGCATTTATCTCCATTTATTTGGACTTATCCCTCAGGAAAATTATTTAACATACATATAGGATTTACTTTGTTAGTAAATAGCTTTGTTAGTAAATACTTTGTTAGTAAATAGCTTCTTTGTTAAGGTTATTCTTAGGATTTTTGAAGTTTTTTTGCCAATTACTAATGCAATGTTTTTTTCCAATGTATTTTTCTAATCGTTTACTGCCAGTTTGTAGGAAGGTTAGTTTTTATGAGTTTGTATTAGTTGACCTTGTATATAATTGTCTTGCTGAACTTACTTTCCTTATGGTTCTAATAGTTTGTCAGTTTGTTATTTTGGTTCTTTCAGGTAATCTAATTATTTGCAAATAATGACAATTTTATTTCCTTATAATCTGTACTTATATTTGTTTTTAAAATTCTATTGTATAGGCTACGATCTCTAGGAAAATAGTACAATAGTAGTCAGTCTGGCTTAGTGACTTTGCTAGAAATATATCTAATGCTTCACCATTAAGTGTGATGTTATATGAGTCCTTTTTAAGTAAAATTTTTCTTTTATGCCTAGTATCAACTGATATTTTGGCATGTAATGAAATTAAATTGTTTTTTCTCTTTTCATTTCCTAGTATGATAAATAAGAAATAATGGTATTTGATCAAGATGCATTATAATTTTAATATTTTCCTCAATTCAATTTGCTAATTTTATGATTTTTGCATGTAATTCATAATAGAGATTGGTTTATAAAGAACAATGCCTTAATAAACCAGACATTCATTCCAAATTAAAAGAAATGTAGATGGGAGTGCTTGGGTGGCTCAGTTAAGCTCTGTGCTGACAGCATGGAGCCTGTTTCAGATTCTCCTCTCTCTCTCTGCCCCTCCCCCACTCATGCTCACATGCACTCTCTCTTTTTCAAACATAAATAAATAAAATACACATTAGGGGAAAAAAAAAGAAATGTAGATGTCCCCATCTTCAGTCCCCTTCTGAGTTTTTCTGTTTACTATAGTTTACTATTAAAGCCTTTCTTTAAGAGGTATGTTTCCCATATCATATTTTTTTTAACAAAGGAACTTCAAGGATTGTTTAACATTTGTTTGTCTTTCTCTTTGATATATTTAGTCTCTCTTTTCCTTTTATTGTAAGCTTTGTGGTATTCTTCATGTTTTTCTCTTCATTCTAGTCCCTTCTGTCACCTGCTCTGTAAAGCCTTTCTTGGCCCTTCCTCTTCCCCATTTCTCCCTGAAGAGTTAGCCTTTTTTAAAAAATATAGTGTATTATAAATTAAATCATAAATGTATATGTGTATATATGTATGTATGTGTATTTCTATATGTATGCATATATATGTATATACATATGTAGTTCTCTTAATTATATCTTTGCTATAATACCATAATTTTCCTGTTACTTTTGGTTATAAGGGTAGTCTCATTTTTGGTAGTTAAGGCTTAGTCTTACATGTTTTTAAAAACTTTTCAAAATTCACTTCACTTGTAGAGATTCTGAGGGATTAAGGGCGTTCTGACTTTTCCCTTCTTCCATGTGTTGGGGCAGAGAGGAAGGAGAGGAAAAAAGGCAAACATAATATTTAACTGGGTGAAGTTGTCATCTTCTCCTTTTAGGTTGTGGCTGTCTCTGGCTAACAGTGACTGGTCATCATGCCCTGTTGTCGGTCATTTAAAGGCTGGCTCGTTGCCACACGTAAGATCCTTCCTGGCCCAACCTTTTGGCAGCTCTCTGAATTTAGAACATGCAAAAATTACCATCTTTTGTGCTTAGTTTAGGCCTTATGTGCAATTCTCGGACTATAGGAAACTCCTGTTCAGTACTCTGTGAAATTTATTTTGAAGTCAGTGTTCCACAATCCAGTAGGAAAATAACAGTCTTCCAGAAGAAGGTATTAGGTCATGGAGATATTACAGAACACCTCTTCAGTGCAGTTTCATACTTAGAATGTTTATTCTGTATTCTGAAATAATTCAGCTTCTAGGAAACTCCATCTCAGCATGTTATTCTAGAGCTGTGCCAAATGTAGTATTTAAATGTAAATTAAGTCTCCCTCTCTCTCTGACCCTCCCCCATTCATGCTCTGTCTCTCTCTCTGTCTCAAAAATAAACGTTAAAAAAAATTTAAAAAAAGAAATGTAAATTAACTTAAATTTACGTTAATGAAACTTAAATAAAATAAAAATTTAGTTTTTCAGTCACATTAGCCACATAAAAAAAACTTTTTTTGAGTTTACTTATTTATTGAGAGAGAGAGTGCAGTCGGGGATGGGGCAGAGAGAGAGAAGAGGGAATCCCAAGTAAGCTCAGCACCGTTATTGCAAAGCCTGATTCAGGGCTCAGACTCAAAAACTGTGAGATCATGACCTGAGCTGAGACCAAGAGTCTGTCACCTAACCAACCGAGCCACCCAGGCACCCCACATTAGCCACATTTTAAGTACTTCCTTAGCCACATACAGCTAGTGGCCGCTGTATTGAATAGCACAGAACATTATCATCATTGAGAAAAGTTCTGTTAGATATTGCTTCTTTAGACAATAGAGTCAGGATATTTTTGTAACCACAGGAAAGTCAGAGATACATGGTCAGTCATTTACACCAACCAGTTAGGCTTTCACAGGCTTTTTTTTTCTTTCTTGCCCATATGAAGGAATTTTATAAGAGGGAAAAAGAGCACACTCCTGTATGATGCACTGCTTTCAAATTCATCTGATAATTAGCTTTTCTGGTGGAAGCTTCAAGTAACTGCTACTGCAAACATATTTGCCAGCAACGGCATCCAAAGTTCAAACATTTCTACCCACCAGAGACAAATTCCCTAGTTCATCCTTCCTGTTTCCTTTCTTACTATTCCCTTGTTTCTCAGGTGAATGTAGGCACAACTTCAGTACCAAGACAAGGTAAGGCTGGCATACATAGAAAGGTGTGTGTGTGTGTGTGTGTAAATTTTGGAACAAGTGACTTGTTTTTTAGAAAAAAACAATTTTTTTTTACCAAGCCCTTAGATATCATTTAATTGAATGCCTGCCCCCATTTTACGTATAAGTAAACTGAAGCTAGAGAAAATGATTGCTCAAGATGGTATCAATAGTCAATGGTAAATCTGGAGCCAAAACCTGTGTTCATTGACATACTAAATCATTTGCTATTCCCATTTTAATTTTTTATTCACTACTAACAATTGCTGCAGATTCAATGACAAGAATTTAGAGGTAAGACTATTATAATGCAGTTTTTATTTTTAAAATGTTGCTTTTTACATGTTTTAAAGTTTTGGTAATTGTAATTTTTACAGATTGAAGAAGAGGAGAGGAAAAAAATAGAAGATATGAAAGAAAATGAACGAATGAAAGCAACTAAAGAATTGGAAGCCTGGAAGGAATGTCAAAGAAAAGCTGAAGAACAAGAAAGAATTCATAGAGAAGAGAAATTCTGTGAACAAGAAAAGCAAATTGAAGAAGAGAGAAAAAAATTAAAACATAAAAGCCATACTAGAATTTCAGCATCTAGAAATCTTGCCATTAAAGGTACAGTGATTAATATTTTCTGGGAAAGTGGGGCCTGTTGGTGAAGTGTATGTGTCACTTTTTATTTTCATAATCTATTTACACTATTAGGTCATTATTTTGGTATATAGAGAATAAGTACTATAATATAAGGGTAAGGTGAAAGATCTATTTCTTCTTTTAGGAAGTAGTGACATTTTCAAAATACAATGAGCAAGGATTCAGTGTTGGTTTTGCTTGTGTGCTTCATTTTGAAATGTATGCAAGTGTTGTTAAATACGTGTTTAACTCAGGTCCAAAAAGACTTGGAGTGGACTAGCAGCGCCAGGAGCATTCATTTATTTCTTTAGAGATAAGAAACTAGGAATCTCATTAAAATACATTTTCGTCACATGACTGAGGAACATGAGTACCCTTACACAAACTTAGTTGCAAGCAAACAAGGGTTTTCCTGGCCTTCGATCCTGATGTGTTTAGAAATAGGTAAAAGAACATATTTCTTTATTGAAAGCTAAGAGTTTGATTTTATCTGATTTTAGAATATTAAACTTTGCTTTGGGTATATTTCGTATATTTTGTAAATGGAACATTTTGTAGCAAAATCACTTATGTAATAACAATAATTAACATTTATTGGGTGATTTCTCTATGCCAGGTGATTTTATTGATTGTGTGACTCAGCCTTCACAACAACACTTTGGGCTAAGTGCTGCTATTCTTATTAGAGGAAGTAGATATTCAGAAATGATAAACACCTACCCAATAAGTAAACTTGTGGGATTTGAGCTCTATACTCTTTCTTCTAGGCTATATGTCTTTACCTCACTTTAAGTGAGGTTGAGTGTGTTGAAAAGTCATTAAATGATCCTATGATTTAAGAACCATGATTATTCCCATTTTCCAGGTGAGAAAAGGCATAGAGAGTATTAGTAGCCCAAAGTAATGCTGCTCATAAATGGTAGAGTCAGAATTTGGACTCAGGTGATCAGGCTCCAGAGTAGGTGAAGACCATTGTTGTGTTATATTGCTACACAGATAAAACAGGCAGATTAGCCATGTTCATTATTTGATTCATAACATATTTTGGCAGGGTTTGTTTGTATGAAGGAGACATTTACAATCAGAAATGTGTTAGGGAAGAAGTACTCAAAGTGTATAATACTGGTTTGAAAAAATATTACCTTTTAAATGTTTGTTGCCTAGCATCCCAAAGCCTTAAAATAACTTTGAAGAGTGACTCAGTTTGTCCTTAACCAAAATATTACTAATGAAGAAATAGCAAAACCTTAGAAGTTTTAATTACCAGTTCCATATTATAAAGCACATTCCCCTAATTTTATCTCTTAATGTGAAGCTAGGAGTCTATACTGTGATTCAGTTACTTTGCAGGGCATAGGAGTTAAATGTGTGTGTGAGATCCATGCTCTTCTTGGACCTAGAACTTCAATATTGGGTGATGTCTTTTGTTGAAAACTACTTAGTATTTTATATTAAGGTAATTATAGAAGTAAAAAATTTCCAGAGGCACCTGGGTGGCTCAGTAGGTTAAGCATCTGACTTGAGCTCAGATCATGATCTCCTGGTTTGTGAGTTTGAGCCCCACTTCGGGCTCTGTGCTGACATCTCAGAGCCTGGAGCCTGGTTCGGATTCTGTGTCTCCCCCTCTCTCTGCCCCTCCCCTGCTCATACTCTGTCTCAAAAATAAACAAACATTTTTAAAAAATTAAAAAAAAAAAGAAAGTCCTTATCTCATAGAGATACCTACTGAAATATGTATGGATGAAAAAAATATGTCTGAGATTGGCTTCAAAATAATATGTGAAACTAGATAGAAGATGAAGTGATATTGGCCAGGAGTTGATAATTGAAGTCAGGTCATGAATGCATGATGGTTAATTATTCTATTCTGCCTACTTTTATATATGCTTGAAATTTTTTATTATAAAAAAATAAGGAACAAAGCATATTGAATTATTTTTATAAACAAAGTAATTTTAAATTAGTAAAACAAAAAAACCTCATTTCCCCAGCCTGTCTTGTAACTCGATGTAGCCAGGTGACAAGCTCTGGCTGATGATATGCAAAAAGAAATCTGCTAAAGATTTATAGAAAAGTATTACTCCTTTCTGCTTGCTTCTCCTTTCCTTTTCCTACGTAAGATGAAGGTCTTGCAGAAAGTTCATTAGCTATCTTGAGACCACAAAGAGGCAAAACATACATTAAGAATGATGGAATAGGGAAGAAGAAGGAGCTTGCAACATTAAAGACATTGGAAAGCCAGTACCTCTGCACTGAACTACCTTCCTACCTTCCTTCAAGCTTGTTAAGTGAAAAACAAAAACAAAAACTCATTCTTGGTTAATCAACTGTAGTCATGTTTTCTCTTCACACAGCTTAGAGAACTTTTGACTGATAGAAATAGATAATGTGCAAATTTGGTTTAGCATTTGAAAATTATTCAATGTAATTAAGAATATTAACACAGTAAAGGAAAAAACATATGATCATTTCACTATTGCAGAAAGGTATTTGATAAAATCCAACACCCATTTATGAAAAAAATTTCTCAGCACATTAGGAGTAGAAAGGTACTTTTTTACTTTAATGAAGTCCTTTTACAAAAAAATGTATAGTAAGCTTCATGTTTATTGGTGAATTAATGAATGCTTTGCCCTGCCCTGTAGGTCCAGGATCAAGGCAAGCATGTCTAGTTTCACTGATTGTATTCAGCATTGTACTGGAGGTCCTAACCATTGCATTACGACAAGAAGAAGCAATGAGAAGCATGAAGATTAGACAGAAAGAAGTAAAACTTATTTGTAGATGACACAATTGTATATGTGGAAATCCCTAAGAAATATGAAAAATGACAACTAGAACTAATAGGTGAATTAATAAATTCAGGATATAAGTCACTTAAAATTTTATTTACCAGAGGCAAACAACTGGGAAATTACATTTTAATTTATTTATAATAACATTAAAAGAGAAAATATGTAGGAATAATTTAACAAAACAAGTGTAAGATCACAGCACTGAAAACTACAGAAGGATTGCTGGGAGATATTTTAAAAGTCCTAGCTAAATGTAGTGATAGAACATGTTCCTGAATTGGAAAACTCAATGTTCGGATGTCACTTCTTCCTAAACTCATCTATAGATTCAGTGCAATTCCAGTAGAAATCCCAGTAATCTTTTTGTAGAAATTGACAAGCTGATTCTAATATTTATATGAGAATATAAATCACCTAGAATAGCCAAATGAATTTTTAAAAATAAGAGCAAATATGTAGGACTCACACTACCTGATTTGAAGACTTAGCGTCAAGCTACAGTAATCAAGACAAGATGAAATTGGTGAAAGACAAACACAAGTTCAAAAGAACAGAATACAGAGACCAGAAATAGATCCACACATGTATAGTTCAATTATTTTAACCAAAGGTAACAAGATAATTCAATAGGTAAAGGAAGGTCTAGAACAAATGAATATCTTTATGGAAACAAATGAGGGTAGACTCTTACCTCACTGTGTACATAACACATACATAAGAAGACAATCCAATAAACAATTGGATGAAAGATTTGAATGAACTTTTAACAGAGGAAGACATATGAATGGCCAATAGACATATGAAAAGATATTCAAATTATTTGTTAGTAAGGAAATGCAAATTAAAACCACAATGAGAGGGACACCTGGGTGGCTCGGTTTGTTAAGCCTCTGACTCTTGATTTTGGCTCAGGTCATGATCTCACAGTTCGTGAGGTAGAGCCCCATGTCTGGCTCCTCACTGACGGCTTGGAGCACACCTGGGAGTCAATCTCTCTGCCCCTTCTCTATGCTCACACACATGCGCATGTGTGCCTGCTGTCTTTTTCCCCTCTCAAAATAAGTAAATTTTAAAGCCACAGTTAGATACAGTACATAGCACATATCCACTAAAATGACTAAAACAGAAAATTAAAGACCATCAACACAAGTGTTATTGAGGATATGCTGCAACCGTAGCTCTTGTACACCAATGGTAGAACTGTAAAATGGTACAACTACTTTGGACAAGTTTTTGGCTCCTTCCTTAAAAGTTAAGTACATACCTATCATGTAACTCAGACATCCTTGTCTTCAGTTTTTACACAAGAGAGAGCTATACACCTAAAGACTTGTGTTCAAATGTTTATGGCAACTTTATTCACAGTGGCAAGAAACTGGAAGTGATGTTCATCAACAGATGAGTGAATAAACAAACTCTCATACATTCATAAAAATGAAATAAAAATGAAATACTCTGCAATAAAAAAGAGAGACCAAACCAGTCCATACTGCATGAAATTGTAGAAAATATTAACCATTCTATAATGACTGACAGCACATCAGTGGTTATCTGGGGCCAGAGGTAAAAGGAAGGGATGAACTTCAAGTGGCCATAGGGGACTCTTGGAGGTGATAGAAACTTTCTGTCTTGATTATGATTGTGATTTCATGGGTGCATACATCTGTCAACTCATTGAATTAATACACTGTAAAATTAGTACAGTTTACTGTACATAAATTATTTCTTAGTAAAATTGAATAGAGTATATTGGAAATACTTCTAGGCAGAAAAACATCAAAGTGCACATGATTTTCTCAAGTTCTTCTTATTCATCAGTTATGCTTATGGCTGGACATAGTGAAGCCTCCATTTGAGGGTCCTGGCCCTCGTACTATTGTATTTATAGGAGACTGGGAAAGGGAATCATTGAACGTCTAATTAATTAACTATGGGGACTTCCTTATCTTGTTAGAAGGAGTTCAGTTACTGGAATCAGCTTGTTCTGTTGATGTAATTTTGACTTGCTCGGTAAGCTACTAAACGCGTTGTAGAGGGAGAGATGAGACTTGAGGCCAGGTTAATTTGTCCCTTTTCAACTTAGAAAGGTAGGGCAAATGTAAGTCTGGAAAAAAAAAAAAAGATTGGTTGAAAGTGTGTAAATAGAGTTTCACTACCAGATCTCTTCCTCATCATGACAGAAGATTGGGGGTTTCCTTTCTGCACAGTTGTAGACTGAGTAAGATTCTTCTGCATTGAAAATGCAGAGATTGAGTGAAAACCTGCATTGTGAAAATCTTAGTACTTATTCAAGGGATCCCCATACACATGTACATATGCATGCACAAGCCTAGTGTACCTGGGATGCAGATTGGAGAATTCCTCTACAGGGAAGCTAGTGAGTGTAGGATGAAAAAATCCCGCCATTTGTAATGGCCTAGCTAGTTCAACCTGCTAAAGCTGACTAGCCAACAGATTTCCAATTTATGTATACAGACCTTCCAGTCAGAATTTTTATACTTTATCTCTAATTGATGGTGACAGCCAAGACAAAGAAAAATGCAACTTGGAACAGCCAAGTAATGCAGGGAACAGAAGAAAACTTCACTATAACTAATGTCTTCAAAGAAATGAAAACATATATTTTTTAAAGTTTATTTAATTATTTTGAGAGAGAGAGTGGGGGGAGGGGCAGAGAGAGAAAGAGGGAGAGAGAGAATCCTAATCAGGCTCTGCACCGCCAGCACAAAGCCTGACATGGGGCTTGAACACATGAACTGTGAGATCATGATCTGAGCCAAAATCAAGAGTCAGATGCTTAACTGACTCAACCACCCAGGCATCCCCAAAACAAATTTTAATCATTAAACAAGAATAAGAGGCTACAGTGAAGAATACTAAGAGAATACAACAGTTTGGAAATTTAAAATGTGATAAAAATTTTAATTGTAATCAAGTGGTTGGAATATACTTTATAATTTTTTTCAGAAAGTAGAACAAAAGGACAGATTTAAAGTAGAAAAGATAAAACAATCAGAGTATCCTTCCAAGATGCTCAACATTCAAATCATAGGGGTATAAGGAAGAGAGAGGGAAAGACAGAGGAAATAATTTTTTAATGTTACAAAAATTCTGAAAACTTTAATGAATTGCCGTGTTGAAAGAGTCTATCAGGTCCAACATGGTAGATTTTGTAATATTCATGCCAAAGCACTGATGAACACATTACCAGAAACCTTAGCACCCTTTAGACAAAGATCTTGCAAGCTTCCAGAGGAGAGGAGCAGATCATGCACAAAGGACTGGAAATGTTGGCATCTGTCCTCAACCTCAGCACTGGAATCCTGAAACATGGATCAGTGCCTTCAAAATTCTAAGTGAAAATAATTTTCACTATGAAATTCTATACCCAGCTTATTAATCAGGCGTGAGGCAAAAATAAAAACTTTTCACACATGCAAATTCTTAAAATATTTATTGCTCAGGTACACTGGGAATTATACCTTTTTTCTTTTTCTATTCTTCAAAATAGTCTGCTTTCACTAAGAAATATCTGCTGCTCAAACATTTAGTAAAACTACCCCTAATATGTCTAGGCATAGAAGTACATTTAGTTTCTATAATAGTTAGTGATTTCCAGATTTTCTATTTTTTTTGAAGTCAATTTTGATAATTTCTTTTCTAGGAAATTGTGCTTATCGCCTTTTCAAATTTGTTTGCATAAGGTTTCTCTTATTTATCTCTATCTCTAATTATAGCATAATTATCTCTATTTATTTGTAACACCATTTTACTTTTCCTTGATCTACTGTTGTAACATTTTGTAAACTTTATTAGTCCATTCAAAAAAGCAATTTTTGGTTTTGTTGATCCTTTTTATAGTTTCTTTGTTTTCTATTCCATTAACTCCTGTGTTCTCTTAGTTTTTTTAGTTTTCTCTATTTTTTGTCCAACTTGTTTCCATTAATTTTGTAATATTTTAATACATGCATGTTAAGTTAAATTTTTTTCCCTCTTAAATACTATGTTAATACCAAGTCACCAAGTCTTGGAATCTTGTGTTTTTGTTCTTGTTTAATTGCAAATATTTTGTAACTCATCATTGTTTTTTCCTTTGGCCCTTGAATTACGAGGGAGTTTTTGTTTTGGTTTGGTTTTAGTTTCCAAATGTATACAATGGAAATGACTATAATTCTCATATGTAAAATTTTCTGAATCATTATGTTTATAAATTATAGTTTATGATATGTATTTGTGGTGTTTAAAAAATTTTTTTTTAATTTTTAATTTTTGAAAGAGACACACACACACACACACACACACACACACACACACACACACACAGCATGAGCAGGGGAGAGGCAGAGAGAGGAGACACAGAATCTGAAATAGACTCCAGGCTCTGAGCTGTCAGCAGAGTCTGATGCGGGGCTTGAACCCACAAACTGCAAGATCATGACCTGAGCTGAATTCAGATGCTTAACTGACTGAGCCACCCAGGCACCCCTATTTTTGTTTATCCTGAGGCTTTCTTTTAATAAACAATGGGACACTTAGATTTATTATTATAAATAAAAATACACTTTTGTCTTAGGATTTTCTTTTATCTTTGTGATTTACATTTACCAGACTTTCTTTTTCGTTCTTTTTTTCTGTTTTTCTGCCTTGGATTTAAAAAGTGTTCTTAATTACTTTCTTTTTGAAGGCATGTATTCTATTTTCATTCTTTGAATGATTAATATTAATTTTTTTGTATATGTTTTGGCATATAGATATAATTCCAATTACTATATTTTAACATGCATACTAAACAAAGTTTTAAGGTTAGTCTCTACCATACTTGTAAATATTACAAGGAAATTTAGTATGCAAATTATAGTTATACACATCTATGTTATTGTCTAAATATTTTAGTCCACTTTTTGGAGGGGCAGGGGGATCAGTTGACTTCACTATATTTTTAAATCCCTAAATTCAGTCATTATTGTTAGTGTGGGTTTTTTCTCCACTAATAGTCATTACTATTTAGATTGATGCATATTTACTGATGTTTTTTTTGTCTTTGCTTCTTGGGTTTCACTTCTTTGTGGGTCAAACTGCCTTCCCTTTGATAATAAATCCTTGGGGGCACCTAGGTGGCTCAGCTAGTTGAGTGTCCGACTTTGGCTCAGGTCATGATCTCATGGTTCCTGAGTTCCAGCCCTACATTGGACTCACTGCTGTCAGCACAGAGCCCACTTCATATCTTCTGTCCCCTGCTCTTTGCCCCTCCCTCACTTGCGCTCTCTCTCAAAAACAAATGAAACATTGAAAAAAAACCTTTATATGAAAGTAAATCCTTTAGTAGTTCTTTAATGAAGATTTATGGGTATAAGTTCAATTATTGTCTTTATATTTAAAAAAATGTTTTTAAATTTGTTTATTTTGGAGGAGAGAGAGAGAGAGAACACACGTGGGCGCTTGCGAGAGCAAGCACACAAACAGGGGAGGGGCAGAGAGAAGGAAAGACAGAATCCCAAGCAGGCTCCACACCGTAAGAGCAGAACCCAATGTGTGGCTTGAACTCATGAACTGCAAGATCATAATCTGAGCCGAGATCCTGAGTGGGATGCTTAACTTACTGTGTCACCCAGGCGCACTGATTATATTTTTACTTGTTGAAGGATGGTTTGGCTGTTTGTAGAATACCACATTGTAGTTATTTTCCATCAGTAATTTAAAGATATTTTTCTATTACCTTTTGCCTTCTAATGTTGCTGAGAAGTCTGCTCTTGATCTAGCTATTGATCCTTTATTAGGTAATCCATCTTTTGTTTCTGGTTGCTTTAAAATTCTTCACTTTGGTGTTGTTCGATTTTATTAGTCTCAGTGCAGTTTTATATTTGTTTCATAATGTCAGAACTTGGAATTTACTTTTATTAAAGAATGTATGTCTTCAGTCAGTTCTAGGAAATTCTAAGCTATTGTCTTCAAATATCGCCTTTCTCAGTTTTCTTTATATTTCTTAATTGCTCTGTTATCCTCAGATCTCTTTGAGTTTGCAGATTTCCTTCACCTGTGCTTAATGTGCTGCTAAACTTGTCCTAAATGTTTTAAATTTCAGTGACAATATTTTTCATTTTAGAAGTTCCTTTTTTTGTTTGTTTTGCTTATTCTTTTGTCATTTTTGTTTCTTGTTTGTTCTTTTGTCATTAGTTTCTTAGTTTTTCATTATGGATTTAGCTTGTTTTTGCTCTTTAAATAAACATATTTAAAATTATTATTTTAATCTCTTCCGGATTATTCTATTTTTTCAAATTCTTAGGAAGCCATTCCTCCTGTTTGTTGTGTCTGGTAACTGTCCATACTGGATTGTTTCCTTATGTGACTTATGTGTTCATCTTCAGTAAGGATTTTTTGTTCAATGGGTGCATATAAAAAAAAATCTCAAGTGTTGTGGTTTATGGAAATAAGAGTTGCTCACAGGAATACCTGGGGTTTTGATTTCTCACAAGAGACATTTTTTTTCTCCTCCTGTCCAAAGCCCCAGGAAGAACAGGCTTTACTTTCCTAGACCAGTGGATGGAGATTTTATAAGTATCCTTTTAAAAAAAAATTTTTTTTAATGTTTATTTATTTTTGAGAGAGACAGAGACAGAATGCGAGTGGGTTAAGGTCAGAGAGAAAGGGAGACGCAGAAGTAGAAGCAGGCTCCAGGCTCTGAGCTGTCAGCACAGAGCCTGGCGCGGGCTCGAACTCACGAGCCGAAGTCAGATGCTCAACCAACTGAGCCACCCAGGCGCCCCTATAAGTATCCTTTACACTAAGAATGCAGCCCTTCTAAGCTTCTAGTTTCATTTCTAGCTTCCCACTTCTGTAATTATATCAGCATTAAATTTCCAGCCTTTAGTCTTTATATATGTATTTTGGATATAGATATAGATATATTTCTAAACAACTTTTTTTTTTAATTTTAGTTAACAAACAGTGCAATATTGGCTTCAGGAGTAGAATTCAGTGATGTATCACTTATTTTTGTTTTAAGTTTATTTTTTAATTTATTTTGAGAGAGAGCTAGAGAGCAAGCAGGGGAACAGCAGAGAGAGAAGGAAACAGAATCCCAAGCAGGCTCTGCTCTGTCAGCACAGAGCCTGATGCCAGACTCAAACTCACAAACCATGAGATCATGACCTGAGCCAAAATCAAGAGTCGGACGCTTAATCAGCCGAGCCAACCAGGCGCCCAATTCATCACTTACATACAACATCCAGTGCTCATCATAACAAGTGGCCTCCTTGATACCCATCATGCATCTAGCACATCTCCCACCCACCTCCCTCCAGCAACTCTCAGTTTGTTCTCTATCATTAATAGTCTCTTGTGATTTCTTTCCTTCTCTAGTCTTCCCCCCACTTCCCATATATTCATCTATTTTGTTTCTTAAACTCAACATATTAATGAAATCATAAGGTATTTGTCTTTCTTTGATTGACTTATTTCACCTATCATAATACATTCTAGCTCCACCCACGTCATTGCAAATAGCAAGATTTCGTTCTTTTTGATGGTGAGTAATAAAATATTCCATTGTATGTAAACATTTTTTTCTCTAACATTTATTTATTATTGAGACACAGAGAGACACCGAACATGAGCAAGGCAGGGGTAGAGAGAGTGGGAGACACAGAATCTGAAGTAGGCTCCAGGCTCTGAGCTGTCAGCACAGAGCCGGACATGGGTCTCAAACTCACAAACTACGAGATCATGACCTGAGCTGAAGTCGGTCGCTTAACCAACAAAGCAACCCAGGTGCCCCTCTGCTGCTTTGTTGTTGGTGTATAGAAATGCAACAAATTTCTGCACATTGATTTTATATCCTGTTGTCTTTGCTGAATTCATGTAGCAATTTTTTGGTGGAGTCTTTCGGGTTTTCTGCATAGGGTATCATGTCATCTGCAAATAGTGAAAGTTTGACTTCTTCCTTGCCAGTTTGGATGCCTTTTATTTCTTTTTGTTGTCTGATTGCTGAAGCCAAAATTTCCCATACTATGTTAAATAGTAATAATGAGAGTGGACATCCTTGTCTTATTCCTGAACGTAGGGGGTCCAAACAGCTTTTTGTCAGCTTTTGAATTACCTGACTATAAATCTCTGATAAGACTTTTTCTTTGCTTACCTTTTGAACTGAACTGTATATTTGAACCTTTGTTTATTTGTTATACTTTTATCAAGGATTTTACGTGTACATAACATTTTATCTGGAAATTGTAGAAGTGTCTAAAGCCTTTAACTTATGCTTCTATAAACAGAAAGCTAATTTCTTTTTATTTTCTTGTTTTACTATTTGTCCTATTTTACCATAAGATTTTGGAGGCTAGATACCCTATTTTTATAATGGATACCCTATTTTTAATTTAACTAGTGGTTGGGGCACCTGGGTGTCTCAGTCACATGAGCATACGACTCTTGATTTTTGGCTCAGGTCATGATCCCAGGGTTGTGGAGTTGTATTCTGCATTCATGCTGAGTGTTGAGCCTGCTTGAGATTCTCTTTCTGTCTCTGCTCCTCCCCCCTGCTTCCATGCATGGAGCTCTTTCTCTCTCAGGAAAAAAAATAAAAAGGTAACTAGTGGTCACTTTAATGTTTTTCATAAACATTAAAAAAATTTTATTTTAGCAAAATTAGTAAGAAAATATTTTTTAATTTCTCATTATGGAAAAGAGTGCTTATTTCCTTCCATGTTCAGCATTCTAGTAATCATTAGTAGTAGTATACTGAAGTTAGATACTTCATTTTAACTTTTTATTCTGCTTTCCTTCTGTTGTACTAACATTTAAGAATCTTATTCATAAATTTTTAGTGTTTTCTCCACTATTTAGAAAATTCATGCTTTCCATTTTTACTATTAAGTTCCCTATGCTTGGGTTCTTAATTTCATTTCTCCATGTTCTGGAACGTTTCTTTGAATATATTACAGTAAAACCTTAGACTGTGAATAACTTATTCTCTGAGTGTTCTGCAAGACAAGCAAACATTTCTAATAAATTTTAACCTGATACATGAGTGATGTCTTGCAATATGAGTTGTACATGATGCTGAATGTCACATGATCACAACTGAGCCAATGGTTCTCTCTGGCTGCAGAATTGTGGGTGATTGTCTACCATGCTCAGATGCTCTATCTCATGCAGTAGTGTTTGGCAGAAATCAGATTTTTCAGAATGTTGCAAGGTGCCCACAACTGGCACTTGTGTATTTTTCTTCACTTCAAAGCACCTACAGACAGTCCTTTGCTTTCCATACAACCGTAAACTTAGGAATGTTTTGCTTTATTCTAAGTCAGGCTGCTGGCAGATATAGACCCTTTCCTCTGCTGCCTTATTGCCAGTTACATTAAATACAGTACATGACAAGAGTTTATCAATGCTGTACTGTAGTCAACATCCATATGAGTATATACAATGGCCCCCATGCAGAAAAAGATTCCATTGAGCCAATAGATAGCGGTGATTTCTGTTAATGATAGTGAAAGTCGTCTTACACAATAACCCTCCTCTCTCTTGTTTCCCTTATACTAGCCACGAAGGTTTTCAAAAGTAAGTGCAGGTTAATTTATTTTTCTTTTTATTGTATATTTTATTTATTATTTTGTATTATATTATGGTATTATAATCATTTTCATATGAGTATTTTTGGGTTGTGGAATGAATCATCTGAGTTTCCATTATTTCTTATGGGGGAAATTTGTGTTGATATAGAAGTGTTTTGGATTATAAGCAAATTATGCTCACAAACTAAGATTTTACTGTCTTTGGAAAAGATGGCTAAGTAATATATTCACTTAGTTCTACATATCTAGGAACATCTTTTGCTTTTATAAGTAAACAACAATTTACTTGGATATAAAATTCTTGGGACATTGTATTAGATAGTTAAAGCTAATTGTTGTAATAAGGAGATCCAAGTTACAGATCAAATAAGACAGAAATATAGTTCTCCATAATCTAATACTTGTTATATAACAGCGATCCATGTAGGCCTGATAGATGACTTTTTCTATGTGGCCATCCAGGCTGGTGGGGCCGCCTCTGTTATTACCTCATTTGTCTTCAATCTCTGGATGCTGCAGTTGGCGTTGTTTTTTAGCCAGTGGGAAATGGGAAGAGAAGTCCACAGCAAGCACATGTACCTATAAGATGACGATCCATAAGTTGTATACATCACTTCTATTCAGATTTTGTTGTCTCAGATTTGGCATATAGTCACACATAATTTTTTTTTTTAACTTTATTATTTTGAGAGAAAGAGCTCACATGTGAATAAGAGAGGGTAGTAAAGAGAGGAGGAGAGAGAGAAACCCAAGCAGGCCTCGCACTGTCAGCGTGGAGCCTGGCTCAGGGCTTGAACTTCCCAACCGTGAGATCATGACCTGAGCCGAAATCAAGAGTCAGAGGCTTAACCAACTGAGTGAACCAGGCGCTCCAATCACATCTAATCTTAAGGGAGGCTGGGTTATATCGATTCTAGCCTGACATAGTCATGTACCTAGCCTAGAACTCAAATTCTATCTCTAAAAGGAAGAGGAGAGAATGGCTAGGATACTGGAAGATAGCTGTCTCAACTACAGACATCTATAGAAAACTTGCAGTCAAATTTTTGTTAATGTTCCTTTCTCGTTTGTTTGAGTCCTTATTTTTTTCCTCCTTGTCCCCTTCCTCCCTCTCTTGGAAATGTCAATTTAGGCCATTTTCCAATTTTTTAATATAGAAGTTTTTTTTTCTTATTTGTTTGTATTTTATAACAAAGATATTACTGTCATATTTGTGAAAAATCTGATTTTCTTTAAATTTCTGATATTTGCCTTTTCTATCTGTGTATCATGCTTTTGGTACTTTTGCAGTTTTTAAAACTAAAACCTAATTTTCCTTCCTTTTAATCATACACTTTATATTCTAACACGTAGATTAATTTCTTCTCTTATATTGGTTTAACCATTATTACATGTAACTATCTTTATTAAAACGTATAGCTTTTCATTATTACTTTTTTTTTTTTGCCTCTTTTCATTAGCTATCTCTGATGGCTGAAAAACTTTTATACCATCACTTTTATACCATAACTTTTATAAGGAAGCTTATAGAAGATATTGCTGTAGGAGCTTAAGGAAAATAGAGGTAGTGTTTCCAGTGATGGCTTTCTAAAATGGAAAGTGGTTGTAGAGTTGCCTAGAGTGCTCTCCCTTCCCTAGATTGAATGTAAATTAGACACTGTGTGTTTTAACAAAGAGAACCCTAGAAAAGTAGCTGGGGTCATTGATTAAAGGACAGATAACTTGCTGCCACACTTTTGATGATGGGTTTTACATTCTTTCTAGCAGAAGTTATCTTCAGTTTATTTGTATAGGATTTTAGAGGTAGCTTTGCTGTGTAATTAGTTGAAGAGTCAGTTTGATTGTTAACTAGAAAATGAGAGAGAACTCACTTGCTAATACTGCTTTTGAAGGAAGAAATTCAGAAAATATATTTTTGGAGAAGTTAAAGGAAAATAGTATTCCTGCTCCTCGCTCTGTTGGCAGTATTAAAATCAACTTTACCCCTCGAGTATTTCCAACTGCTCTCCGGGAATCACAAGTAGCAGAAGAAGAGGAGGTAAGTATATTTGCTGTTAGTTACAGTGATCACAATGAAAATATTTTTTATTTCATCTTTTAAAACTAGTACTGGTTCTGAATTTAAGTATTCATTAGACTAAAGATATTACTTCTTGAATATATTTTAGTATTTCCTTATGGAAAAGTATTTTGCAGAATTTTTTTGTCTCCAGATTCAGTGTGCAGTATTATTGCTTTTTCCAGGAGATAAACACTTGCCATCTATTTTATCAAATACATCATTTTCTTTTTTTTTTTTAATTTTTTAAACATCTATTTATTTTTGAGAGACAGAGACAGAGCGTGAGCAGGGGAGGGGCAGAGAGAGAGGGAGACACAGAATCTGAAGCAGGCTCCAGACTCTGATCTGTCAGCACAGAGCCCAACATGGGGCTTGAACTGACGGACCACAAGATCATGACCTGAGCTGAAGTTGGAAGCTTAACCAACTGAGCCACCCATATGCCCCATACATCATTTTCTATATTAGATTTGTAAACTTGTGTTTTGGTAATGGATTTGGACATTTATTGTTAATACAACAATTACTCATTATTAACATTAGGTATTTCTAATGTGACATTCTAGAATATCTCTCATTCATTTATAAATACCTGAGCCCTGGCATTTTGAATGTTTTATCTTTAGGTATATAGACTCTAAGAACTGCATAATTTTTTACTACAAGGTGTTAAGTGTTGCCTCTCACAATTCAAAACTTGTGGAAATGATTGAAGATCCTTAAGACATAATGACAGTTTATAAATATTAACTATTTTCTTATTAAACAATATATTCTAAATTTTATTATTTATAAAGTTATTTCTAGAATTATAAATGTATAATTATTTAAAAGTCATTTATGGGGCACCTGGGTGGCTCAGCTGGTTGAGCGTCCGACTTTGGCCCAGGTCATAATCTCGCTGTCCATGAGTTCAAGCCCCCTGTCGGACTCTGTGCTGACAGCTCAGAGCCTGGTGCCTATTTCAGATTCTGTGTCTCCCTCTCTCTTTGCCCCTCTCCGACTCATGCTCTGTCTCTCTCTCTGTCAAAAATAAACATTAAACAATTAAAAAAAAAATAAAAGTCATTTATGTATTTTTCAATATAGAAAAACAAATGTGTTATAGATAAGAAAAATAAAATAATAATCCCATGAACTCCCACAAACTCCCATTTGTATGAAATTCGGACTAGAAATTTTTGTATGTTTGGTCTTAACTATCTGGTAATGTTAAACAAAAAAGGATAAAAACTGAAAGTTTAAAAAAATCAGCATTATCAAATAGTATAGTAGTCTACTCAGGCTGCTGTAACAAAATACCCTAGACTGAGTGTCTTAAACAACAGACATTTATTTCTCAAAGTTCTGGAGGCTGGAAAGTCCAAGATCAGGGTACAGGGAGTAGTGGGAGGAGAGCTGTGTTCTGGTCTCTTCTTCTTCTTATAAGGACACTAATCCCATCATGCGGGCCCCATTCTCATGACCTCATCTAAACTTGATTACCTCCAAAAGTCCTACTTCCAAATACCATCACACTGGGGATTAGGGCTTCAACATACGAATTTTGGGGGTCACAAATATTCAGTCCATAACAAATAGTATTTCCATTTTATATAGAAGCTGGCAAATGTCAAAGTAGCTGTTAATAAAAATAAGATTTTTGTGTCCTTCATTAGACTTCTCTGATTTCAGTGGTTGCACAAACAAGCGGAAGCACGGAGAGCATTGAATACTAATATTCCTGAACTTTCTGATTTAAAAGAAGAAGAAAAGAATCCAGAATGGCTGAAGGACAAAGGAAAGTACGTTGTTTGGACTCTGGCTATGAGATTTATAATAAATTTAGGTAGACCGTAGTACTAACTACATTTTCTAGGTATCTTGACATATGTGCTTATGTGTGTATGTTGTTGGGGAAAGATAATCCAAATAAGCAAATTAGATAGGCAGGGCCTCCATATTTAAAAAGTCAGATTGTATAACAAATAAGGCTCTTATTTTTATTTGATTTTGCATTTAAATGTCATAGAAATGAAACATATCACTTATTAAAATCCCTTTTAAAATCACTTATATTTAACATAAGCCCTTCCTAGAAATGAGTTTTTCAGAAACTATAGCTTCTTTGATTATTCATCTCCATCTTTAAAAGATTACCAAATTTATCTTACAAATTTTCATTTTATATCCATGAAATCCTTTTATTTATTTATATGTTTCTCTGTGTGTGAATATTTTTTTAAATGTTTGTTTACTTATTTTGAGAGAGAGAGAGCGCGCGAGCGCACAAGTGGGGGGAGGGACAGAGAGAGAGGGAGAGAGAGAATCCCAAGCAGACTCTGCATGATCAGAATGGAGCCCAATTTGGGACTCAATCTCACAACGATGAGATCATGACCTGAGCTGAAATCAAGAGTGAGATGCTTAACCGACTGAACCACTGAGGCGCCCCATGTGTGAATATTTTTATACAGTTATCAAAAACAGTACAATCTGATACATTATGAATGGCAATTTGATTTCATATTTTGAGGCAGTTGTAGATATTACTTATTGTATTTCATGACATAGACTTTTATTTTTTTATTGTTGCCATAATAAACTATCATGAACTTAGTGGCTTAAAACAACACAGATTTATTATCTTACAGTTTTGGAAATCAGAAGTTCAAAATGGGTTTCACTGGGCTAAAATCAAGGTATCATCTGTGTTTCTTCTAGAGCCTATAGGGAAGAAGCTATTTGCTTTCGTTTTCCAGTTTATAGGTTGCCTGCATTCCTTGGCTTGTGGCCTCCAGCCAGCAATTGCATCACTCCAACCTCTCCTTCCATAATCGCATCTCCTTCTCTGGCTCTGACTTTCCTAATTCCCTCTTTCTTTTATAAGGATCCTTGTGATTACATTAGTATCCTTTGCTTAATCCTGAATTATCTCCCACCTCAAGACCTTAATTTAGGCCAGTCTGTGGAATCCTTCCTGCCATGTTAGGTGACAAAGTCACAGATTCTGAGGATTAGGATATGGACATCTTTTGGTGGGGTCGTCTCCATTATCTGTCTACCACAATGTCTGCATCTGTATTTTTCTTTTCTTATTTTTTCTTGGTCTTTTTGCCTGTTACACCACCAGGGATTAATATGTAGAGTTGAACTGAAGTGACAATTTTTCTGAAGGTCAGAGGCCTGGGGCTGACGAGTTGGTTTCTTTTACTTCCAGCATTAAAGTCTTACATGGTCCTTCCTCCTCTTTCTCCCCTTCCCTGCCTCCCTTCCTCTCCATTTATTCAACGATTAAATAAACATCTATTAATTGTTTGCTATTTACCAACTAGCCTCTGAGCTACAAAGATCAGTGCAGGAGACATACTTATACAAATACTTATAATACTTTGTGAGAAGTACAATACATAGAAAAGAACAAAGTAAAATGAGAGTACATAAGAGGGACATTTACCCCTAAAGGAAGGAAGGTATGTTCAGAAAAAGCTTCATAGCAAATGTAGCACCTGAGATCCTCAGTGATAAGTAGAAGTTTTAAGAGAAAGGGAAATAAAGGCATTCATTTCAAGTATTGGAGAAAATATGAACAAAAGCTCAAGAGACAAGAAATGGTGTGATATATGGATCAGGAACTATGTGTCGTTTATTTTTTGCTAAAACATAAAATTTGAGTCTAGGAGTAATGACAAATGAACCTAGAAAAATCATCAGGTGCCTTGTGTGTTTGGTTAAAATTCTTCTTTTTTTAATTTATTTTTTAATTCAAGTATAATTACCATTTGGTGTTATATTAGTTTCAGGTATAAAATATAATGATTCAGCATTTCTATACATCACTCAGTGCTCATCATGATAAGTTACTCTTAATCCCCTTCATCTCTTTTACCCATCCCCCCATCCACCTCCCATCTGGCAACTACTGGTCTGTTCATTATATTTAAGAGTCTAGGTGTTTTGTTTTTTTTTAGATTTTTTTTAGATTTTATTCTGTAAGGAGAGGGAAAAAATGTGTTGCAGAAAACACAGCAAAGACCTTGAACTGGCCTTGTGGTAGGTGGTGTTGTAGGGGTGAAGAGGAGGGCAAATTGAGAAATAATGATGAGATAAAATAGGCAGAACCTCTTGATCGATTTGGAGGGAGTAAGAAGGAGGAGTTCTCAGTTTCTAGTTTGAATGATTGATTGCGTGCTGTCACCAGCTAAATTAGGGAATACTAGATGAGAGGCTCGTCAGGAGAGAATGCAGGTAAGTTCAGTTTTTAATATATTGAGTTTGAGATGTCTCTGGGCCTTTCTGGGTGACACTGTCCAGCAAGTTTGAAACTCACAGGAGAATCCAGTACTGTAGAAATAGATTTGGAGCTTATCAACATTTATATTGTAGTTAAATTTATAAAAGTGTCTGAGATATCCACAAAGTGTGTAGACCTGGAGAGTAGTGGCCTGAGGATAACACTCTGTGACCTACCAACATTTGAAGGTCTGGCAAAAGGAAGGAGTACACAAAAATATTCCCAGAAGCCAATGGAGCAGAAAGTTCAAACAGTTTTTGTTTTGTTTCTTTAAGAATATAAAAGATTTGAATAGATTTGGAGACAAGAGAAAGAAGAGATGATTGAAATCCTCCTGAGCCGAGTGGAGAAAATTGGGTCAAAGCCAAGAATTGGATGGATTGTCTTGATTTTGTCCTTTTTATCCAATTGGTTAGCCTTAGTGAAGACAGAGTTTGGTTTGGCTATGAATTGTTCCTCCTTGCAGCCTGAGAATGCTAAAATGGGCAAAGCTGAGTGGGCTGTCCTGTTGGATTGATTACTTTGCTCTAGAAAATGTTGATGGATTGACTTGGAATAGACAGAGATACTGCATTTTCTGAGATTGGAGGGAAGAATAGTGGAGACAAGTATATATCTAGATAAGGGAAATTGATTAGTGAATACTGTTGGCTCTGCCAGGTTGAGAACATGAATTCATAGAGATGTCAGTACAGCTGTGTGATTTATCTCCTTTAGGGTTTAGTCTTCTTTCGGATTTAAGAATAGATCTTGGGCCAGAGTGGGAATTTTAACTGACAAGTACAGTAAAAGACTAGTAGTGCAAGGGACCAGATTGCTCATAGAAAAATAGCTCAGTTGGGGCACTTGGGTGGCTCAGTCAGTTAAGCATCCGACTTCAGCCCAGGTCATGATCTCACAGTTCATGAGTTCAAGCCCCCTGTCGGGCTCTGTGCTGTCAGTTCAGAGCCTGGAGCTTGCTTTGGATTCTGTGTCTCCCTCTCTCTGCCCCTCCCCATTCACATTATGTCTCTCAGACAATGGATAAATGTTAAAAAAAAATTAAAAAAAAGAAAAAAATAACTCAGGTATTTAGCCACAAAGTCCAAGTTGGGTTACACAGGAAGAGATGCCAGGCAACTCAGTGGCTCAGTTGGTTAAGCATCTGACTCTTGATTTTGGAATCTTCTGGAATCATGGCAGAAGTCAGGATAGAGACAGATGCTGGGAACCAGTTTCAAAGGCCTTAATGAATATGAGAAGAGTGATTTTAACTTTTCTCTCTGTCTTTCTCTTAAAGTAGGCTCCAAGCCCAACATAGGATTCGAACTCATGACCTTGAGATCAAGAGTTGAACACTTCGAACAACTGAGCCAGCCAGGTGTCCCAGGAAAATAGTGACTTCTAAAAAGACAGGAGATGACAGTGACTAGAAGGCTGTAGGGGGAAAGATGTCAGGAATCTCAAAGGATAATGACTTGTGTATAAAGAGAGAGTTTGATCTTATATCTAGCAGAAGAGAGTCTGAAGAATGCCAGTTTCTACAGTCCTATCCCCTGATGTGGGGACTCAGGATGGGACGCAGTGGAGAGGGTGGTAGAGATTAGCATTGCCCTGAGGACAGAGCCAAGTTTATTTTAGACGGGATTTTTAAGAAAAGTTAAGGGTATAGGAAAGGAATGAGAGGTGGAGTCAGTTATGGCAAAACCCGGAATAAGAAAGTGCAAAGGAGGGGCACCTGGCTGGCTTGTTCGGTAGAGCGTGTAACTCGTGATCTGGGGTCTCGAGTTCCAGCCCCACTTTGAACGTAGAGATTGCTTTAACAACAACAACAAAAAAATTGCAAGGGTGCCTGGGTGGCTCTGTCAGCTAAACGGCTTACTTCGGCTCAGGTCACGATCTTCGGCTCAGGTCACGATCTCATGGTTTGTGAGTTTGAGCCCCGCATCTGGCTCTGTGCTGACAGCTCAGAGCCTGGGGCCTGCTTTGGATTCTGTGTCTCCCTTTCCCTCTGCCTGTCCCCTGCTCAGGCACACACACACACACACACACACACACACACACACACTCTCTCTCTCTCTCTCTCTCTCTCTCTCTCTCTCTCTCAGAAATAAACATTAGAACAAAAAATTAAAAAAAAAAAAGAAAGTGCAAAGGAGTAGAGGGGGATGGGAGTAGGAAAGAACGACAACACGAAGACGGGAAAAGTGTGCTTTTACATCAGTGCTCAAAGATAACAGGGTTGATTGACATGGTGAGACAGGTCTTTGGTATAGGTGTTGTGATGCTGTGACTGGCTAAAGGTCCTAGGAGTGTTGGTTTGGTCTTCCTCTGATACCCTTAAGATGTGATTTGGGTTTAAGAGTAGAAAGGACAGATGAGATCGTTGAGCCAGGGTTAGAATTTTGACTGATGCACACACACACACACACACACACGCACACACGCACACACGCGCGTGTGTGTGTGTGTGTGTGTGTGTGAATTAAGTTAAAATAAAAAATTAGGGGTGCCTGGGTGGCTCGGTTGAGCGTCCAACTTCGGCTCAGGTCATGATCTTGCATTTTGGGTTTGAGCCCCGTGTCAGGCTCTGTGCTGATAGCTCAGAGCCTGGAACCTGCTGTGTCTCCCTCTGTCTCTGCCCATCCCCTGCTTGTGCTCTTCTCTCTCTCTGTCTCTCAAAAAATAAAATTAAAATGTTTCAAAAAATGTTTAAAAGTAAAATATTGAAATAAAATTGCTGGCAAAAGCAACAAATTGGCAGCAACCTAGTGCAAAAGTATACTTTGCAGCAGTTGGGCATGACTGGTAGATTATAATTACTTTTAGTCTCTTGTTTTTGTACCACTTTGCCTTACTACCTCCAATGAGGTAGGAAAAGAAAGAGAAGCAAAACAAGAGGAGAGGAAGAGAGCCGAGAATGAGGAGAGATGGAAGAAAACTTAGTAGCTAATAACACCCAGAGAAACAAAGTACAGTTAATTAAAATGCCAAGTACAAATAGATAAAAGGAAAGGAAAGACTTGTTAGAAGAATATCCTCACTAGCAATGTAATGCAATACAAAAGATAGAAATAGACATAATAGAACTGATTCAGAAGCGGTTAGTTGACTTTAAGCCAAAGGATGAAATACCTTCATCTCCAGAGGCTTTGTTTCATGATAGCCTTCTATATTTACACAGGACAAAACTGTTCTTACTGTGCTAAAACTCATGGGACACTTGCTTCACAAAAGGGTAGAGGTGGACAAGCCTTTCAAAAACCAATAGCTTTTTCTTAGAAAAAGCCACAGATTGTTTTCATGTTTTTTGCCTAGCTTCCCACTACTGTATCTTAGTTTTAAATGCCAAATCTCTACCTTTTGGGAAACTATATAAGCTTAGATAATTTTACTTGCTCATGAAAGCATTTTACCTTTTCCAATTAACGTTATGTACCAGATAGCTTTTCACTGAGAACATCTCATAAAACAGAGTCTAGATGCTCTAATATAGGTATATGCATGGTATGTATGATGTTATTTAACAGCCTTACATGACTCAGAATCTGTAAATAAATTTAATAGCTGTCCTTCTAGACACTTGTAATCACATGAAGTAAATGGACTGTAAATGGACCATTGTTCTGTCTCAAGGACATTACTCTGTGCTTGACTTTTAGTGTAAGTTCTTTTGGACCCTGTCTTAACTTTAGGCTTACATACCTTCTTTCCCCACGCTAGGGCCACTTGAATCCCATCTGCATACCTCACTCTCTACAGCCAAGTCCAATGTTAGATAGGAGGGAATCAAGGATATGTTATGCTACAATCCAGCATTGTATTGCTATTATTACATAAAATCATTGTCTACCCTGGTTCTTGGGTCTGAATTTTCTTTTTATTCTCTTGGCCTAAGTGTCATGTCAGATTTTGTCGACCTCCTAGTACCCCATTCCTTTTTAAGATTGAGGATGTCCTTTGCTTTTGCTTTCCCTTTTGCCACCGGGCTAATTCTACTCTGAGCCCCAACTTTGTTTGTAGGAGCCCACTATCTGTTAACAGACTAACCTAGTCTGCCAGTCTGTATTTCCGTATCCTTATTGTTTGCATATGTTCTGTGTCTGGATTCGATCTGCCTTGCTGGATGTCTTTTACTTCATGTTGGACTTTTTGACGCTGATTATTGACCATCTTCTCCCAACACAGTATATAATTCTACTTGCCAAACTGAGTTTCTTCCACATACTTAGGTTTGGGTCCATGCCCCAGCAAGAACTGTGAAGGTTTAGCCTACCACAGTTTCATGGATACCAGGAGAAGACATGAGACTCATGGGTCAGAGACAAAGGAATGTTATTCAAGGCACAGCAATCAGTGTGACCTTCATATTGGTTCCCTTTGCGCCTCAAGTCCCACAAGGCCAATGCATAGGCAGGCCTAGGTTTGAACCACAGCTGAGAACACCATGCTTAAAGAACATAATTTTTCATGAGAGGATTATAAGCAAATATGTCCAGCCTTTGACCCACAAGGAGATACTATCTTTTTTTCATACTGAACAGCAGATAAATCTGCTCTTTGCCCCAGAGGGAGACACTATATTTTCCAAGGCTATGTTCTATATGCACATCTTTGAAAAGATTGTCCCAAATAAAAGCCATCTGTGCATCTGACATAAGATATGCACGAACATAAAATTCCCATGAAGAGTCATCTTCCAACAGTCCTTTGCACCTGCCTACTTTCAGGACAGATCTGCCAAATATGCCTTGCTCTCCTGCGTTTTATTTATTAAAACAATTTTTTTAATGTTTATTCATTTTTGAAAGAGAGAGAGAGAGTGGGAGCTGGGAAGAGGGAGACACAGAATCTGAAGCAGGCTCCAGGCTCTGAGCTGTCAGCACAGAGCCCAACATAGGTGCTTGAACCCACAAACTGAGATCATGACCTAAGCTGAAGTTGGATGCTTAACCAACTGAGGCACCCAGGCACCCGTCTTCTGCATTTTAAAAACTATGTTTCTGGAGATAAGACGGTTTTCTTATACTTCTACCTTTTGCCTGACTTATAGAAGTTTAGAATCCATATTTATTCTAAGATGACTTCTTTGATGTAATTATCATTTTGTTCACTTGCTTGTTTGTATGCATTTTATAGCCCGTAAGATTCTATTACAATACACTACCTGTTATGGCCTAACTTGTCATTTTGTTTAGTATGTAGTTTCTTTTTCCTGTTTCCATCCTGAGTGCTAAATTGTAGTGGTTGATGTGACTTCACAAAGGCATACTGATACTCAGCTTTAGAAGCTCTAGAGATACCCAAGAATGTTTTCTATGCTGAAAGATAAGATGCTGAAAGAGACAACAATTTTTGAAGTCTGTTCAGGGGCAGGTGGCTGTTACAGTTCCTATTGCCCACAAAACAGAGCCGTTCTGTCTTCTGTTGGAATATGTGTTGCTCCTGGCCCTATTGCTGTTGCTAAGCCCCACTACTTCTGATTTCTCCTAGCTCTCTTCTGCCCTTTTCTTTACTTCTCTCTACATCACTTCTTTCTTATCATTCCTGCCTCTGGTTGCTTCTCCCAGTCTTGTACAAAATCTTGGGCCCTTTTGGCTATTGCTAATCAGAATGTTTCTTTCTTTACAAAGGCATACCCGTCAGTCATCATAAAAATGACAGGATTGTTGGAGCTTCTGGGTGGCTCAGTCAGTTAACCATCAACTTTGGCTTAGGTCATGATCTCACACTTTGTGGGTTCAAACCCCATGTTGGGCTCTGTGCTGACAGCCCAGAACCTGGAACCTGCTTCAAATTCTGTCTCCTTCTCTCTCTGCCCCTTCCCCCCTCACTCTGTCTCTCTGTCTCTCAAAAATAAATAAACATTAAAAATGACAGGATTTGGGGCATCTGGGTGGCTCAGTCGGTTGAGCGTCCGACTTCGGCTCAGGTCATGATCTCACACTCCATGAGTTCGAGCCCCGCGTCAGGCTCTGTGCTGACAGCTCGGAGCCTGGAACCTGCTTCAGATTCTGTGTCTCCCTCTCTTTCTCCGCCTCTCCCCTGCTCATGCTCTGTCTCTCTCTGTCTCAAAAATAAATAAAAACATTAAAAAAAATTTAAAAATAATAATAATAAAAAATAAAAATGACAGGATTGTTTGCAATTGTTCATGTCTCTTTTATTCTCACTATACATTCAGTATAATAAGCACTCGGTATGTGTTGAATTAATGAGTACTTTTGCATAATTCTTTTCACTGGCATTGCCTTATTTCAAGCATCAATGAAGACTTCATGGTTATTAACTTCTCTGCTTAAATTGCTCAAAGGTTACTGCCCTTTGGATACAGGTTTAATTTTTTCCCTTTCCTTTTGAAATTTGGCTGTTTCCAAGTTCAAAATCATTCTAAAAGCCATACGGCAGATTTTTGGATTTTTGTAGTGACATTAAAGTTAAAAAAAAGTAATGTTCATTTGGATTTATATTTTAATATGTATACGTAAACTTTAAAAATATTTTAATACTTTATATTTCTTGCTATTATGCCTCCTACAATGGTTCTTTTAATAACACTCATTGTAGGGGTGCTGGGGTGGTTCTGTCAGTTAAGCGTCCGACTTCAGCTCAGGTCATGATCTCAGGGTTCGTGGTTTCAAGCCCCACATCAGGCTCTGTGCTGACAGCTCAGAGCCTGGAGCCTGCTTTAGATTCTGTGTCTCCCTCTCTCTTCCTCTCCCCTGCTCATGCTCTTTCTCTGTCTCTCAAAAATAAATGTTAAAAATAGTTAAAAAATAATTTTCATTTAAAAAAATTTTTTTTCAACGTTTTTTATTTATTTTTGGGACAGAGAGAGACAGAGCATGAACGGGGGAGGGGCAGAGAGAGAGGGAGGGAGACATAGAATCGGAAACAGGCTCCAGGCTCTGAGCCATCAGCCCAGAGCCCGACGCGGGGCTCCAACTCACGGACCGCCAGATCGTGACCTGGCTGAAGTCGGACGCTCAACCGACTGCGCCACCCAGGTGCCCCAATAATTTTCATTTTAAACTCTTCTTCCCTTCAAACATGGAAAAATTTTTCTGAAAGAACTTTTATATTATAAAACTATAAACTTATGTTAAAGATGAAAAATGGAATTGTTCTTCAAATGTATAGGTTAATATAAGATTTGTAGTTATACAGACCAATGGAATAGATAGTCCAGAAATAGCTCTCCCCTCTATGATCAAATGATTTTCAATAGTTATTCAGTGGAGAAAGGACAGTCTTTTCAACACATGGTGGTGGGAAAATTGGAAATTCATATGCAAAAGAATGAAGTTGGGCCCTTACCTAACACCTTATACAAAAATTAACTCAAAAGAGATAAAAGATCTAAACAGAAGAGCTAAAACAATGAATTTCTTAGACTAAAACACAGAGTACTTTATGACATTGGATTTGGCAATATTTCTTGGATGTGACATCAAAAGCACAGACAAGAAAAGACAAGTAAGTGGAAATGCATCAAAATTAAAAACTTGCACATGACGGGCACCATTAACAGAATGAAAAGATAGCCCATGGAATGGAGACAATATTTGCAAATCATGTATCTGATAAAGGGTTAATATCCAGAATATATTTAAAGAACTTCTGCAACTCAACAGTTTAAAAACAAAACAATCTTTTAAAAAGTAGGCAAAGAAAATAAATATATATATAAATGATAAATATATAAATATTTATATATTTATCATATATATCTATATCTATATATCTATATATATATATCTATATCTATCTATCTATCTATCTATCTATCTATCTATCTATTAGGCAAAGAACTTGAATAGACTTTTCTCCAAAGAGGATTTCCAAAGACAAAAGTGCATGAAAAGATGCTGAATGTCACTAATTATTTAGAAAATGCAAATCAGAGTCACAGTGGGATACTAATTTACATAGATTACACTGGGTATTATCAAAATAACAAAATAACCCAGAAAATAACAAGTGTTTGTGAGGATGTGGAGAAATTAGAAACCTTGAACATTGTTGGTGGGAATATAAATTGTACACAGTATGGAGCCTCCTCAAAAAATTAAAAATAGTATTACCATATGATCCGGCAATTTCACTTTAAGGTATGTACAGAAAAGAATTGAAAGCAGGGAAACAAACAGATATTTGTACACTCATGTTCATAGTAGCATTATTCACAATAGCCAGAAGGTAGAAGCAACCCAAGTGCCCATTGATGGATATTTTGGTAAACAAAATGTGGTATATCCATACAACAGAATATTCTTTTTTTTTTAATATGAAATTTATTGTCAAATTGGTTTCCATACAACACCCAGTGCTCATCCCAACAGGTGCCCTCCTCAATGCCAATCACCCACCCTCCTCTCCCTCCCACCCCCCCTCAGGCCTCAGTTTGTTCTCAGTTTTTTAGAGTCTCTTATGTTTTGCCTCCCTCCCTCTCTAACCTTTTTTTTTTCCTTCCCCTCCCCCATGGTCTTCTGTTTAGTTTCTCAGGATCCACAAAAGAGTGAAAACATACGGTATCTCTGTTTCTCTGCATGACTTATTTCACTTAGCATAACACTCTCCAGTTCCATCCACATTGCTACAAAAGGCCATATTTCATTCTTTCTCATTGTCAATAGGTAGTATTCCATTGTATATATAAACCACAACTTCTTTATCCATTCATCAGTTGATGGACATTTAGGCTCTTTCCATAATTTGGCTATTGTTGAGAGTGCTGCTATAAACATTGGGATACAATGCATAGGCACTCCTGTATCCCTTGGGTAAATTCCTAGCAGTGCTATTGCTGGGTCATAGGGTAGATCTATTTTTAATTTTTTGAGGAACCTCCACACTGTTTTCCAGAGAGGTTGCACCAGTTTGCATTCCCACCAACAGTGCAAGAGGTTTCCCGTTTCTCCACATCCTCACCAGCATCCATAGTCTCCTGACTTGCTCATTTTAGCCACTCTGACTGGCATGAGGTGGTGTCTGAGTGTGGTTTTGATTTGTATTTCCCTGATGAGGAGCAACGTTGAGCATCTTTTCATGTGCCTGTGGGACATCTGGATGTCTTCTTTAGAGAAGTTCTATTTGTGTTTTCTGCACATTTCTTCGCTGGATTATTTGTTTTTCGGGTGTGGAGTTTGGTGAGCTCTTTATAGATTTTGGATACTAGCCCTTTGTCTGATACGTCATTTGCAAATATCGTTTCCCATTCTGTTGGTTGCCTTTTAGTTTTGTTGATTGTTTCCTTTGCAGTGCAGAAGATTTTTATCTTCATGAGGTCCCAATAGTTCATTTTTGCTTTTAATTCCCTTGCCTTTGGGGATGTGTCAAGTAGGAAATAGCTGTGGCTGAGGTCAGAGGGGTTTTTTTCCTGCTTTCTCCTCTAGGGTTTTGATGGTTTCCTGTCTCACATTCAGGTCCTTTATCCATTTTGAGTTTATTTTTGTGAATGGTGTATTCTCAATAGCCTTAAAGGGAAGAAACTCTTGTTACATGTTACAACATGGATGAACCTTGAAGACATTACGCTAATTAAAACAAGTCAGTTACAAAAGGAAAAAGACTGTATAATTGCACTTATATGAGGTACCTACAGCAGTCAAATTCATAGGACAGAAAATAGAACTGTGGTCGTCAAAGGTAGGAGGTAATGGGGTGTTAATGTTTAATGAGTACAGAGTTTCAGTTTTAGAAGATGAAAAACTTCTAGAGTTGGACGTTGATGATGATTGCACAACAATGTGAATGTACTTAATGCCACTAAACTATACATTTAAAAATGGTTAAAAATGGTACATTTTATGTTATGTATATTGTGCCATAATTAAAAAGGGGAGGGGGAGCTTGTAGTAGACACTATAGGTTATCCAGCCAAAATGTATGCCCTCTCTTTATTCTTATTGGCTGAGACCTTATTTTGGTTAGGAGTGTAGACTGTATTACCCATGTGACCAAGTCCTGAGATAAATTCTGATTGACTTCAACAAATCAGGGTTTTCACTGCACTGCTGGTGGGTTTATTTGCTTGTGTTGTTGTTTTGTTTTTAGATCTATGTTTTATTATAATGTTTATAAAAGCAGAGTATTAGGAAACAAAAACCCTAAATGTCCATCATTAGGAGGAGACTGGTTTCAGAAATCCTGGCAGAAATTAGAGAATACTTTGCTTAAAAAAAAAAAAAATCTTTAAAAATAGTGTATCTCCAATTTTCTTAATATGAAAAGATTATCATATTGTTGAATTTTCTTAAATGCTCCCAAACAGCAATATGTAGTACTGAGGTGTAAAAGTGGGGAGAGAGAGAGACAGATGGGGAGATAGATTGAGGAAGAGAGGGAGTGACTGGTGGTTTTATTAAGACAAAATATATATTTTTTTAAAGTTTATTTTGAGAAAGAGCTTGAGGTGGGGGAGGGAAAGGAAGAGAGAAGAGAGAGAATCCCAAGCAGGATCCCTTTCAATGTGGAACTGATACAGGACTTGATATGGAACTGTGAGATCATGGTGACCTGAGCAGAAACCAAGAGTCAGACACTTAACCAACTGAGCCACCCAGGTACCCCAAGGCTTAATATTTTTTTCAGGTGGGTACTTTTGGTTAATGAGATGGGAAAGGAGGTGAACCAGGAGATTTCTGGAAAAGTTTTTTTTGCTCTCAAGGAGCATATACCAGAAGATACCGTCCCATTTTATTCTAATGAATATCGTGCTTTGAATGTGGCACCTTAAGCTATGCAGTCGTCTTATACTATGAGAAAAACCAGCCCTAGGATGAAGTAGCTTGTGAGTATAGTATAATGGAGAAGTGTAAGGAACCTTAGGCCTTGATAATATGTTCAAGTTGCTGATTTCATTGGGCATGGAGCCTTTCCCTCTGGAGTTGTTTTTCTGTTTTGTTTTTTTGTTTGTTTTCTTTTTAATTTTTTAAACTTATTTATTTTTATAGAGAGAGAACAAGCAGGGAAGTGGGGAGAGAAAGGGGGAAGAGAATGAATCCCAAGCAGGCTCTGCCGTGTGAGCACAGAGCACTATGTGGGGCTCGAATTCACAAACCATGAGATTATGCCCTGAGCTGAAATCAAAAGTCTAAGGCTTAACTGATTGAGCCACCCTGGCTTCCCTCTCTGGACTTTTTAAATGTGAGATCATTTACTTCCTTGTTTAAGCCAGTTTGAGTTGGGATCCTGTTACTTGCATTCCGAAACATCCTAGGTGATATGAGGCATTTCAGAAACATAAACTTTTACCAGAGAATTAGCTTTTCTAGTTTGTGCAAGTTATTTTAAACTTGAATCAGGATTACGTTAGATGTCACAGTAGTGTTGTTTTACCTTTTACTAATGGTTTACTGGGTGCTTTTACTTTGATGTCATCAAGTTCTAGAACGGTACAGTATGCAGTACAGCCAATTGGAAATAAATACAAAGTGTTCTTTATATAGCAGTTTTATATTTGGTATTTTATTTTTTCCCTTGTTTGTGCATTTTCCAAAATTCTAGGAATTGTACATGAAAAATAAAAACCACTTTACATTTTAAATAAAACCCTTAATTATGTACATCTGTTTGAAGAGAATTTTGGAAGATTTAAACTATTAGATGCTTTTGTTTGCAAGTAATAAAAAAAATTTTTTTTAAACAATTTTAAACTCTGTTAAAAGGAATTTATTGGCTGTGTAACTAAAAAGCTAAAGGTATGTTATATTTCAGGTAAAGCTTGATGCAGCAGCTTAATTGTATCACTAAGGACTCTGCTTCTGTCTGCCTTTTTATTCTTTTCATAATTCTCTGGTATCAGCTTCATTCTAGTGCTGGCTCTTTCCATCGTGTTAAAAATGGTCACCACAGTTAGGGCTGTATGCTTTCTTCATTTGTATCCAGCAAGAGGAGTTTTCCCAACTTTTCATTCTCCAACATTGGAAACAAAGTCACAGGCTTCATTCTGAATAGACCAATTTAGGTCACAAGCTTATCCCCAAGTCAGTCATTGTAGCCAAGAGGATAGAAATATGCTTAGGGCTTAAACTACCATAGCTACCTTTGGAGGTGGGGGTGAGGTCAGTCCCATTCAGAATATATGTTGATACATGTGGAGGAAAGTAGGGGGCAGTGTAGCCTACAAACCATTGTATAGGGAATAGAAAAGGAGGTAAGCCATCTCCTCTGCCAGATGTTACTAGATAGTATTTCTGTGTTCCTATTTCAATGTTATATTGTTTTCCTTTTTTTTTTTTGTCTCATTAGCAAATTGTTTGCAACAGAAAACTATTTGGCAGCTATTAATGCATATAACTTAGCCATAAGACTAAATAACAAGATTCCACTATTGTATTTGAATCGGGCTGCTTGCCACCTAAAACTAAAAAACTTACACAAGGCCATCGAAGATTCTTCTAAGGTATGTGTGTGTGTGTGTGTGTGTGTGTGTTGCTTTAAAATTGTTATCCTTATTTATTGGTTTAAATGATACCCTTCATGTGTTTTGTTTTAAATTTATGTAGTTGAGATGCAAGGATTATAAGAGTCATCTTGTTGGGCTTTTTTTTTTTTTTTTTTTACTGAAAAAAAGATTTTTCTGTGTTTGAATAGATAAGAAACTGTTTTTTTTTTTTTTGAGATTTCAAGTTTCATTAGAAATCCCCTATCAATTGCTCCTATATTTCCTTGATGTATCCTTTGAAATTCACAAGGAAATTAGTAAATGTTTGTCAGTTGTGCTTACCCTTTTTCTTATTAAAGTTTTGCAGACTTATTGCAAGGTTGAAGGAAGAAAACTTGGTATTCCCTTGTTATCACTACCACTTGCACGGTAGGATAGCTCCCTAGTAATTTCCCGATTTTCAGAGTAACTTAGTATATCCTAATTTCATTACTAATATCATGTCATTACTAATAAACTAGTTTTTTTCTCTTTTTTTCCATATCCAAATAACCTGTCTACAGGGAAAATCACATGCAAAATCTCTTAGGTTGCCCCTTGAGATTGAAAATATGGAAGAAATAACCAGATCCTCATACTTTGATCTTATTAAGCTACTAAAAGATCTGGCAATATTCTTAGGATCCAGTTTTCCTTTTATTAGCACAATTCTCGCCACAAATATTTATTGAATGATTGAATGAACTGAAATGCCCAATTTGAATTTTTATAAAAGATCTCCAATACTCTTTAATCATTCCTGTTAATAAAGGTAAAAATGTAGAGGTTTCAAATGATAAACCAGAGATGACTTTGGGAGAGAGGGTATGAATCTTGTATAGGAACAATTGAACAATTCTTTAAATTGTTCAACCCAAATATAAGTATTTGATACATTTCTATATCAGTTAAGCCCAAAATTTTGGTGGGTGAAGACATGAGGCTTGTTTCAAAGTTAATATTTTTACCATGTTTTTGCTCAAGTTTAAATTAGGAAATTCTTTCCCTCATTTTATCCTGTAAGGCACTAGAATTACTGACACCACCTGTTGCAGACAATGCTAATGGAAGAATGAAGGCACATATACGACGTGGAACAGCATTCTGTCAACTAGAATTGTATGTAGAAGGTAAGAAATTGATAGAAATGTTTTAAGTTACAAATTATACTCTGAAAAAAGTATCAATGGGATTATTTAAGATCATAACTTTTTAGGACTCCACTGTCTTATATTTTTAGCATTTAATGTATTCTTTGCAATTTATCTGACAAAAATGATTTTGAAATACTTAAAAAATTTATTGTTGTAGAAGGGAGTGAACAACCGTAGCATCAGACAACTTTTATATAGAAAGATGTGTGATAAAGGTTATAAATGAGTCAGTTAAGGGGTGCCTGGGTGGCTCAGTTGGTTCCGTGAGTTCGAGCCCCGCGTCGGGCTCTGTGCTGACAGCTCAGAGCCTGGAGCCTGTTTCAGATTCCGTGTCTCCCTCTCTCTGACCCTCCCCTGTTCATGCTCTGTCTCTCCCTGTCTCAAAAATTAAAAAAACGTTAAAATTTTTTTTTTTTTTAATGAGTCAGTTAAGATATGATGCAAATTTAAAATGAACTGCTTTGGTCACACACACACACACACACACACACACACACAAGCTCAGAAATAACTGATGTACTACCATATATGATCATTGCTTATATTTGTGGGACTGTGCTAAGGTTTGTAATTCAGCCTGGTGGATAGAAGCCATAACACTGATTTTTTATTGTTTTTCGTTTTTAATGTGTTTGGGGACTGGTTTGCAGTTACTCATTTTGCTCCAAAGGCAAAAATTTTTAGTAGTCAGTGTCTTACCGTTAATGTTCTTCTTCCCATACTTCTGTACCCAGAGGACCATTCAGCTTTCCTTTATTCAAGGCCTAAAGGTATACTCCTTGATGATGCCTTACCAGGGAAGGGGCTAGTCTATATGGTTTTATTATTTCTGACTTTGTTTTTAAATTTGTTTCTGACATTTTTAGATTTCTAATTTTTTCGTTTTTTAAATTTAAAAAATTTTTTTAAATTTATTGAGAGAGAGCTCACATGTGTGCACAAGAGAGAATTCTAAGCAGCTCCACGTGCATTGCAGAGCCTGATGCAGGGCTCGATCTCATGACTTAAGGTGAAATCAAGAGTCCTATGTCCAACTGACTGAACCACCCAGGTACCCCAGAGTTTTTTCCAACCAAAGCACCCATATGAGATTTATATGCCCTGTTTTTGTTTTTGTTTTTTAAGTGTCTCGTCCAGCTTTGTGAAGATAAAAATTATGAATGCAGGAATGAAAGATTTTAAAGCATTCTTTAGAAATGATAGCACTATAGACTTTCTGAGCTAAAAGTACTCTTCATTTTAAAGATGAGAAAATGGAGGCTTGGAGAAGTTAAGTGCTATACCTCAAGTGGCATGGCAAATCAGTAGCACTTAGAACTCAAGTTTCCTTATTCTCAAAGAAATTTTCCCACTGCTTATTTTGGTGAAGATTTAGACTCATTTGTGTATATATGTAACAACCAGCCCACAATGCTTTCCTTTTAAGCCAAATTTCCTCAAAAGAATTCTGTAGGTATGATAGCTATAGAAAAAAACATAAACAATAATCTATGGATTATATAAAGTATGGATTGAGTCTACCAAAATTATTTTTTTAATCTAGAATCAAAAAAATTTTTTTTAATGTTTATTTATTTTTGAGAGAGAAACACACTGAGCAGGAGCAGGGGAGGTGCAGAAAGAGAGGGAGACACAGAATCTGAAACAGGCTCGAGGCTCTGAGCTTTCAGCACAGAGCCCAACGCAGGCCTCGAACTCAAAAACTACAAAACTTGAGCTGAAATTGGACATTTTACCGACTGAGCCACACAGGCTCTCCTAATCTAGAATTTCTAAATAAGATGGCATTTTTCAAAAATGAGTCTGTTCATGCTTTAATGAGTTTAAGCTGTTAGCTTATTTGTACTTGAATTTAAAATAACTGTTTCTGAGGTGCCTGGCTTGCTCAGTTGGAAGAGCATGTGACTCTTGATCTTGGCCCCACATTGGGTGTTGAGATTACTTAAATGAATTTTTAAAAACCCTAAAAAAACTGCTTCTTACAAAATCCTGAGTGAAGTGAGTATAATTACTTCTGAAATTACTGAAAAATTTCTGCAGTATTTTAGAAATACTACATAGAGATGCATATATGAAAATGAGAATCTAATTGAAAACCTGGTACTTGTCCTGAACCATGTTCTTATTGGTTATTTTTAGTAAAAAAAAAAATTGTCTAGATAACACAAGTATGTATAAAATACTGATTTTATTGACTATCACTGGTATATAAATATAGGCTTACAGGATTATGAAGCTGCACTTAAGATTGACCCGTCCAATGAAATTGTGCAAAATGATGCTGAGAAGATTCGGAATATAATTCAAGGAACAGAACTAAAATCTTAATGACTGCTGAAGCAACTAGGTATTGTACTAGATATTGTTTGAAGTTTTAAAAAAATAACTGGAGACATTAGGAATATTTGTAAATATGGCTGATTGTGCAAAATCACTTTCTCTTTAGTTCTCTAGTTCTGTAGAGGGCAAAATCTATAGATTTATATATTACAAATCTATGGAAAATTAAATGTGTGACTTGAATGGTTTCTGAATAAGTAAATCAAAACAAGAATGATTTAATTCTTCTTTAATACACAGATTAATTATATATACATATACATATATATGTACTTACATATACATACATATGTATATATGTATATATATATTGTTGTTGTTGTTACTGAATTCAACTTACCCTTAAAACTAACCAAATATTTGTTGGTGTGATGAGTATTAAGACATGGATTCATTTTTGACAAGGTAAAATTTGAAAATAAAAGACCACCTTAAAAAAAATTTTTTTTTAATTATATATACTACTTAGTTGTCTGAATGATTGACCTTGGTATAATCAATACTGATGTTCACTTAATTTTCAATGCACAGAACCTTTTTTTTCCCCTTTCATACTTCTCCACCACCTGTGTGGGAGGTTAGACCAGTTCAATCTAGCAAAACAACTGTTTGGGAAACCTTGTTTTCAACTTCAGGTACAGGCAGTGTTCCCCAAAGCCTTGATCATATTTCATACTATCTGATGAAGGTAAGTTTTCTAGTACCTTCAAGTACAATAGGAAAAAGAAAAAAAGACAGCAAAGGGTGAAATGTTAACACAGAATATTATGTATGATACTGGCATTTGATTGCACCACCACTTGTGTTGTATCACTGTGATGATGCAAGCATTAAGCAAAAACAGTATAGCTTCCCTTTTGCACATAGTAGTTATCACAATTGTCTGTTTATATTTAGAGGATTTTTAGAAAAATCAAACAATTTTTTAGGAGTAAGTTTTTATAGCATTTGGTCATCTGATATCATTCAAATGGACCATAAGACAGCTTCATTCTTTTTTTTTTTTAACTCAATATTTTTTTTGAATGGGAACAGATAAGGTTAGTTCAGCAACCTTGAGACTTTTATAAAGCAACTTTTGATAACTTACATAGCAGCCTTGTCCAGTTATTAGACCTTCTAATAAGACTTGCTTCTAATAAGGATTGCTTTTGCTTATAATCAACACTGGTTTGTCAATTTATTTTTAAAAAATAAGTGTTACCAAAATGAAGATGGGTCTTCATGTGTGTCAAATACCAGTTTGATGTTCAAAATATTTAACCAACCTAGTGCTGCTTCAGGCTCTTCCTATTACCATCCTCTCCCCCTCTCCCCCTGCCCTCTCGAAAAGACTGGGCCCAATAGCTGCCCTAAGGGCAAAAGATCTATCCTTGGAGGAATAGAAGAAGAGATAGTCTTAACTAGTTATGTGTGAATATTTTTTACCCTATCCTCTAAGTAAAGTCTTGGTTTAAATGCAACAGTAGAATTTGTATTTACGAATACTTGACCTCTTTTGAGCAATCTCCTATGGTTTACAAGGGACTTTTGTCTTAGATTGAAGTAGTGACAGAGTTGAAATATTGATACAACATTCCCATCTCTTTTATGATAAAAACATACCTCCCAAATAATAGTGCTAATTAAGGCCTGTGAATAAAAGATAAAAAATTCTAATAGTAGTCCTTTGATTTTTTTCATAATGTCAATTATTTAATTGAAATTAATTTCAAGATACCAAATGGATAACAAACTAAATGTGGCTATTACAGAAATGTAAACTGAAGGGATCTTTAATCATCTGAAGGGATCTTTAATCTCCCACTACTATGTGATTACCATACACATAAATACATAGTATACATGTTAATTAAAGATGATTTTTTGACAAATTTGGCTATGAAGAAATATCAAAACTATATCAAAATATTGATTACAAAGGAAAGATCAGACTTAGCCCATTTTTGCAGTGGATGCTTTACAGGAATAGAAAATAGTTATTGTTAGACTTAATTAAAAAAATATTTTAATATACCACTCACTTGCCCTTTGATAGTCACTTGAGAGTCAGGGTGGATGGGTAACTAGTTTGATTAAACCTGTTTTTATGTCATTAAAGTGCTTAAGCATTTTATGAGGAAAGTTCATCTCTTTCTTCCCAGAAAGAGGTTTGTGAATTACATTAAGCAAAAGTGGTTTGTCCCAGACCAGGTTTGGTATAATTTTTTTTAATGCATTTAGCTCTTTACTGACAGAAGTGAAAATATTATTCCTAATAGATAGGTGCTATCTCATAGTTAAGTAGAAAGTAAACACATATGTTTGTATAAACATATCCTGCCCAGTTTTCCAGAGTCAAAGAAAACCAGAGCTGGACAGTAGTTAGAGCAGTAAAAACAGATTTCACTTGGGAACTATTACAGGATAAGAAAAGAGATCTCCGTGTAGAATTGGGGTCTTTTCATAACATAGCATGGGCAATGGACAAGTGGTGATTAATAGCTAAGGAACAAGTTGGGGGTGGGGGTTGGAGTTGTCAGTGGATAGAAAATCACTAAGAGGAAACATCAGGGGTAGGGAGATTCTGGCTATGTTAATCTAACAGGATTCTTGCTGAAGGCAGGCCAGGTTGATTGGGCATTACCTGGGGATGATGAGAGATGAGGAATTTGGTCAAATACTGAGAGTGATTGAAATTAATGGTGGGGATTCTGGCTAACCCAACTTAGCATTATTCTTGCTAACAGCTGAACTTGACAAGGCCCAAGGATGAGGCCCAGTTGGAAAGTGGCTAAAGGAACCTGTTTAGAGTTTGGTGAAGGAGAGACCACTTGTCACCAGCAAGCCAGGTACTTTCCAGTGAACTCATCCATGTGGCAAATAAGGACAAAGGATTTTTGCACATACCATCTGGGGAAAGGGTTAGTAGGTGATCTCCCAAAAAGACTGAATACAGGAGTATTTCATTATCGTATTGATCTGATCTGGCTCAGTCTCACTCTCAAACACCTATCAATAGCTGACCCATCTCTGAGTATCAGATTGACATTAACCCAGCTCAGGAGACTGCCTGGGAAAAACAGACTGCCTACTTATTAATTATTAACCCAGCAAAACAGACTGCCTACTTATTAATTCATAATTAGAAATTGAGCATCTGCATGGGGATGATAGGTTATATGACAATTCACCTTTCCTTATAAACAGATGTATATAGTAAATCACATCATAAAATTGCTTGGTAAACATGTTAAAAGAAACAGGTCCAAAATGGAGTCACTTGTGGCTTCACAAGTGAATTCTACCAAACATTTAAAGAAGGGTTAATACCTATTCTTTTCAAACTATTCCAAAAAATGGAAGAGGAAGGAAAGCTTTCTATGAGGCCAGCATTACCCTGACACCAAAACCAGATAGAGTCACTACAAAAAAAAGAGAGAACTATAGGCCAATATCTCTGATGAACATAGATACATATATCCTCAACAAATTATTAGCAAACCAAATCCAACAATACATTAAAAAAAATCATTCACCACAATCAAGTGGGATTTATTCTTGGGATATAAGGGTGGCTGAATGTTCACAAATCAATCAACTTGATACATGACATCAATAAGAAAAAGGATAGGGTTGCCTGGGTGGCTCAGTCAGTTAAGCTTAAGACTCTTGATCTGGGCTCAGGTCATGATCTCATGGTTGTGAGATCAAGCCCCATATCAGGCTCCATGCTGAGTGGGGAGCCTGCATGGAATTCTCTCTCTCTCTCTCTCTCTCTCCCTGCCCCTCTCCTGCTCATGTGCGTGCACACTCTCTCAAAATAAATAAACATTAAAAAATAAGACAAAGGATAAAAAAATATTATTTAAAAAAATTTTTTTAACGTTTATTTATTTTTGAGACAGAGACAGAGTATGAACGGAGGAGGGGCAGAGAGAGAGGGAGACACAGAATCGGAAACAGGCTCCAGGCTCTGAGCCATCAACCCAGAGCCTGACGCGGGGCTCGAACTCACGGACCACGAGATCGTGACCTGAGCTGAAGTCGGACGCTTAACCGACTGCGCCACCCAGGCGCCCCAAAAAATATTATTTTAATAGATGCAGAAAAACATTTGACAAGGTACAATATCCATTCATAATAAAAACCCTCAACAAAGTAGGGTTAGAGGGAATAGACATCCACATAATAAAGGCTGTCTATGAAAAACTCACTGCTAACATCATCCTCAATGAGGAAAAACAGAGCTTTTCCCCCAAGGGCAGGAACAAGACAGGATTTCCACTCTCAACATTTTCATTGAACATAGTACTGGAAGTTTTAGCCACAGCAATTAGACAAGAAAAAGAAATGAAAGGCATGGGAATTGGTAAGGAGAGGTAAAACTTTCACTACTTGTAGATGACATGATACTATATATATAGAAAACCCTAAAGGCTCCACCAAAAATCTTCAGAACTGAGAAACGAATCAGGAAAGCTGTAGGATACAAAATCAATATACAGAAACCTGTTGCATTTCTGTACACTAATAATGAAGTAGCAGAAAGAGAAATTAAGAAAATCCCATGTACAATTGCACCAAAAATAATAAAACCTAGGGATAAACCTAACCAAAGAGGGGAAAGACTTGTACTCTGAAAACTATAAAACATTGATGAAAGAAATTGAAGATGACACAAATGGAAAGATATTCTATGCTCATGGATTGGAAGAACAAATATTGTTAGAATGTCCATTCTACCCAAAGCAATCTACAGATTTAATGCAATCCCAATCAAATACCAAGAGCATTTTTCACAGAACTAGAATAAAAAATCCTAAAATTTTTATGGAACCACAAAAGATCCTGAAGAGCCAAAGTAATCTGGAAAAGAAGAACATAACTGGAGGTATCACAATCCCAGATTTCAAGATATACTACAAAGTTGTATTAATCAAAACAGTATGGTACTGGCACCAAAACAGACATATAGATCAATGGAACAGAATAGAAAGCCTAGAAATAAACACACACTTACATGGTTAATAAAGCTACGCCAGGGAGGCAAGAATATGCAGTGGGAAAAAGAGTGTTTAACAAATGGTTTTGGGAAAACTGGACCATTTTCTTACACCATAGACAATAATAAACTCAAAATGGACTAAAGACCTAAATATGACACCTAAAGTCCTAGAAGAGAGCACAGGCAGTAATTTCTCTGACATTTTTCTAGATATGTTTCCTAAGGCAAAGGAAGCAAAAGCAAAAATAAACTATTGGGACTACATGAAAATAAAAAGCTTTGAATAGCAAAGGAAACAATCAACAAAACAAAAAGACACCAAATTGGAGAAGATATTTGCAAATAATATATTCAATAAGGGGTTAATACCCAAAGTATATAAAGAACTTACACAACACAAAAAAAAACAAAACAAAACAAAAAACCAATCTGATTAAAAATAGGCGGAAGATATGAACAGACATTACTCCAAAGACACACGAAAAGATGCTTAACATCACTCATTGTCAGGGAAATGCATATCAAAATCACAATGAGATATCACCTTACACTTGTCAGAATGGATAGTATCAAAGAGACAAGAAGTAACAAGGCATGGAGAAAAAGGAACCCTTGGGCACTGTTGGTGGGAATTCAAACTGGTGCAGCCACTGTGGAAAATGGGTGGAGGTTACTTGAAAAATGAAAAACAATTACCATATGACCCAGTAATTCTGCTACAATTTACCCAAAGAAAGTGAAAATAAGAATTTGAAAGGATATATGTACCCCTATGTTTATTGCAGCATTATTTACATTAACTGGAATGTGGAAGCAACCCAAGTATGCACTGATAGATGAATGGATAAAGAAGGTATGGTATGTATCTACAGTGGAATGTTACCCATAAAACAAATGAAATTCTGCCATTTGCAACAACATGGATGGATCTAGAGGGTATAATGCTAAGTGAAATAAGTCAGTATAAGAAAGACAAATACCACATGAATTCATTCCTATGTAGAATTTAAGAAACAAAACAAATGAACAAAGGGAAAAGAGACAAAAAAAAAAAAAGTCTCTTAAATATAGAGAACTGGTGTTTGCCAGAGGGGAGGGAATGGCTGAAATAGGTGAAGGGAATTAAGAGTACCCTTATTGTGATGAGCACTGAATAATGTGTAGAATTGTTGAATCACTATATTGTATGCCTGAAACTAATAGTGTATGTTAATTATTCTGGAATTTTAAAAATGATAAAAAAATAATTAAAAAAGTAAAATAAAAATGGAGTCACTTGCCCCCATTGCTGCAAATCAGGATATAATTGCAAGAATCTGAACTTTAACCAGTCAATCTGGAATTTTCTGATCAGCACTAGTGAGGTAAATTGCTTGCTAGAACCCCATGCTTCCCCCAAAGGAAGGTGACCTTGCCTGAAACCTGAAACAATCCTTCTTCTTCTTCGTCTCCTCCTCCTCCCCTTCCCCCTCCTCCTCCCCCTTCTTTTTTTTTTTTTTTTTTTTTTGTTAATAGCTTCTTTGCCCCACCCTGTTTCTGCCTATAAACATCTTCCATTTTGTTTAGCCTCTCAGAGCACTTTTCTGCTGGCTAGATGGGATGCTGCCTGCCTGACTGTTAAATAAAGCCAGTTAAATTTTTCAAGTTCACTCAGTTGAATTCTGTTTTTTAACACATAGAATCAGAACAAGGAGAATTAGTTTGAATAGAATGTTTCATGGCATCATGCATCCAATTGTACACAACAGGCTTTCTCTTTCCTGTAAGGTGTGTTTATAAACCCTAAGGCATACCTCACTGTAACTAACTCTCCAATAAAACCAGGTTTATGCTTCAGATAATGACCACATTACCAGCATCTTCTCTTTGTCATTACCCATAGTTTTTGAAATGTAATTCCCCTTTCCAAAATGTTTTATTTTTTAATTTATTTTTTTTTCTAAAATGTTTTAAAGGCATATTATGATGACTCTATGGCCATCTTTTTTTTTTTTTTTATGTTTATTTTTGAGACAGAGAGAGACAGAGCATGAATGGGGGAGGGGCAGAGAGAGAGGGGGACACAGAATCGGAAGCAGGCTCCAGGCTCTGAGCCATCAGGCCAGAGCCTGATGCGGGGCTTGAACTCACGAACCCTGAGATCGTGACCTGAGCCGAAGTCGGACACTCAACCGACTGAGCCACCCAGGCGCCCCCCATGGCCATCTTAAAATAGTCTCTTTAAGGAACTACTTTTGACAGTATTTATACTTCATTTTATCCTTTTTATGACCTAATAAACATGTTTTTTGTTTAACAGTAAACAACAAAAAAAAAACACAGTACAATAATAGAAATAGTAAACTCAATAATTTTTAGCTATTATACATAATAAAAACCAATCAACTTATTTGTTCAAATATATTTATTAGATTTTTGATGGGGTAAACTAGATTTCTGATAGTCTTTTAGTTTATAGCTAAAAGAGAGGCAGACCTAAACTCACTGATAAAATATTACTATGGGAAGATAAACTTCGTATTATTTGAAGCTGAGAGCTCATGCTGTATTTGCAGTAATGATGAGTCAAGAAATGGGAGTGAAATGTCAACAATTCTGATAATCATATAAAGGTAGGAAAGTTTGCCTAAAGTATATGAGTTTTTGTTTTTGTTTTTTCAGAGCCAGGGAGGGGCAGAGAGAGAGGGAGAGAGAGGATCCCAAGCAGGCTTCCTGCTCAGCACAGAGCCTGATGTGGGGTTCATCTCACAACCACGAGACCATGACTGGAGCCAAAATCAAGAGTCCAATGCTTAACCTACTTAGCCACGCACGGGCCCCTCTGAATTTTTTATCTAATGTGTTTAAATATTTTCTACAAGAATGAGTTGTTCAAACTGTTTTCTGAAATGAAATCCTTCTTTTTGGAAAAATTACAAACTCGTTTGTGTTTGTTTACTTATTTGTAAAGTAAGTTACAAATTTGTGTATTTGTTTACTTACTTACATTTTAGCATATTCCAAAAATGTATTGCTTTATGTTGTATATCTCACAAAGTGGTGAATTTCACAGTCCAAACTCTAAAGCTTCTTTTAAGTTGTTTGTATCCAGATTCTAAATATACTATAAGCTGGTGAATAATTCTGTATATTGTCTATCCATGCTTTTGATTTTATACAGTTTAGTTTTTTTAGTCTATATTAAAGAAACATTACTCTGTAGTTGTCTTCAACTACATTTTATCTTTAGAGCTGATTAGTGCAGGTCAGTAGTTCACAAAAAGTGATCCCATCAGAATACAAATAGGCTATATTATCCTATCTTTTAAGAAATAACCTTTGGCCCCATATGTCTACTTCCGGCTTCCAGTCTATTTCTCTGTTCAGTGTACAGCAAAACTACTAAAAAGTACCACTTCCATTTTTTCTTAAACCTATTCCATTAAAGTTTTCCTTTCTGTGACCTCACTAAAACACTTCTCCTTGAGGTGACTAATGTTCTCTGCATGGCCTATTTGTACCTTCAGATCTCAATCCATGTGTTACCTCTCAAGATAATTTCACACAGCTGGCCTCTTGAAACAAATTCTTTACTTGGCTTTTGGGCATCAGTTTGCTAATTTCTTCCTCTTTCACTAATTACTTCTTGATCTCATTTGTTTATTTATATTCATTCCCATGATTTCTAAATGTTGGAGTTCCCTAGAGTTTAGTCCTTTGGTCTCTTTTCTATGAATACTTTATAGTCTTATCTGGCCTCATGATTTGAAATAATATCTTCATGTGGATGTTGTTCAGATTGATTATATTCAACATGGGCTTCTCCCTTGAACTCCAGACTACATGTTCAGTTGTCTCACAACAGCTCTACTTTCCCCAGAGATTCTCTTCACTTCCTTCAGGGGTTTGGTCAGACATCAACTTATCAGAGACCTTCCCAGACCAGTCTACCAAAAATAACTCCTTGCTTAAGCACTCCCTTTCCCCCAACCCTATTTTATTTTTTTCCCCATAACATTTATCACTTGGCATATTTTATATATATTTATAGGCATACATAAATATTTATGTGTAACTATGTATACATCATTTATATATGTACATTTATACATGTATGTAAATGTAAATATATGCCTATATATATATGTACTTACATATATATCTATACTTTTTTTTGAGAGCATTTACTTATTCTGAGAGAGAGAGAGAACGAATCCCAGGCAGGCTCCATACTGTCAACACAGAGCCCAACATGGGGCTCAAACTCATGAACCATTAGATCATGACCTGACCCGAAATCAAGACTCGGCCACTTAACCTACTGAGCCACCCAGGCACCCCTCTATACATATGTTTTTTGGTCTCTTTTTCCCTGCTGGAATTTACCAGAATCTAAGCTCCATGAGGACATGCTCTTAGTGCCTAGAAAATCCCTGGACTTTAACAGGCACTAAATGACTATATAGTGGCTATTCCAGACAATGTGCTTGATTCTGAGATACTCATCCTACCTGAGAATTTTAGCAACAAACAAAAAAGGGCCTAACCACCTACTATAGTAAGAATCTTTAGGTTAATATATAGATTCTAAATTTTAAAAAATTGACTTCACTTGCCACAAATTGAGTACCTACAGTGAAGGGGGAAAATAGGTTGTATAGATTTTGTGGAGAAAAGGCAACTAAACTCAAGTTTTTTTTAAATTTGCAGTATTCACCTCAATATCTTGTGCAATGCCCTGATTTTTGGTGTTTTAGAGGAGGTGAACAAAACTAATTTTTCTTTTTATGTCATTATCAAATAAGTTTTGAGGTGTTTGGAAAAATCTTATGAGGCAGAGTTTGAACTATTTTCTCACATCAAACCTTTTTTTTATGAATAGAAGATACAAATTTCTGATCCCCTAGCAACTCAAGATTATTTTTTAATTGATGTTAATATCCTGAATCTGACACTAATAGGGAAACATAAGAGCCGTGATTTTTTTCATTAAAGGTACTCAGACTCAAGTGTGGTTTCAACAGATGGCAGCTGAAATAAATAAATCTCTGTATATAGTGGAATTACATAGTTTAAAGAATAGTGTGTCATCCACCACTGCTTACACTGTGTTAAGGATATATCAAATTATTTGCGTTTATAAAAAAGTATTGCATCTCTTACATCTTTGTACTTCTACGTATTGCTTCTTCTTCCTCTACTGATCTTTCCTTTGATTTGGTTTTACCTTTTCCAGGATGCTTCTCCTGATGTCCTTGGTCTCAATTTGAGCAATTCTGTCTTTGTGTCTGAAAGACCTTTTGCAAAATTTACATAAATTATCACATTTTATTGATTTGCTAATCTCATTCCCCTAAAATATTACTCATTGAAACAATAAAGGTACTGTCTTTTATTTCTGTGTTCCATTTGCATTAGTGACTGTCATTAGCAAGTGTTCTATAAATACGTGCCAAATGAATGAATGAATAGCAGGTCCTCTCTTCTACCAGCAGAGCAGTGGAAACTAACATTCATTCCCCCAGGTTCTAAGCCATTAGTTGAAATAACAGAAAACTGGGAAATTACTGGTCAGTCTTCCTTAATTCAATTTTTTTTCTTAGTGCTCCTGTGTTCCTTTGTCTTGTTAAATATATTCAGTGGACACGTGAGATCCTTAAAGCCTTTTGAAACTTTTGGAGAATATGTACTAAATAATGTACTAAATGTGTCTACTTTTTATTCTATTTTGTACTAAAACGCATCCACCTTTTATTCTATTTTGAACACATTTTAATTTAAGAAGAAGTCACTGTCATTCAGTTATCAGTTCAAATGCTTTATTTCTTAAAAGTTTTCTTTTAACTAATTCAAATGCTTTTCTAGTCCAAATTTGGTATTCTAGCCTTAGATTTAGAACTCACTTTTCCTGAGTATATTTTCTCTTAAATATACACAAGAATATATTTTCATAGAGTGTGTTGAAAATTAGGAAAATCAAGGGTTCTGGTTCTGTCAGGTGCAGTGTTTAGAGTATTATTTTGATAAAATCCAGTAGCTCTGATATGGCTTGAAAATACTTGTTCCTTTGGACTATAATTGCAGGGAAAAAACTGTGGCATAGGTAAAAATTCACCATAATTACTTGAACTGGTTTTATACATAATCATCTTAGGTTTTGATAGTGAGGTAGCTGTATGGAGTGTCTTTGGGTCCAACATACATGAAAACACAGGATTTCCAGGGTTCACACAAGGGGGAAGTTGTTCAGGTTTCATTTCTGTGTCTGAATTTGAAGCTGAAGCACTTTTCTTGTCCTAAAATATAAAGATATAAAATTATTGTCAATTATAAAATTTTGGGGGAAAAAACCCCACCAAAATTAAACTTAACACAATAGTGTCTTATACCACTCATAAAAATTAACTCAAAATGAAAGACTTAAATGTATGACCTAAAACCATAAAACTCCCAGAAAAGAACACAGGGGAAAAGCTCTGATTTAGGTCTTGGCAGAGTTTTTAGATATGACGTCAAAAGCATAAGCAACAAAAGCAAAACTAACAAATGACAACGCATCAAACTAAGAAGCTTCTGCATAGCAAAAGAAGCAACAGAATGAACAGACAACCTACAGAATTGGAGAAAATATTTGCAAACCATGTTGATAAGGGGTTAATATCCAAAATATACAAGGAACTCATACAACTCAATAGCAAAAGAGAATCTGATTAAAAAATGAGAAGATGATCTAAATAGACATTTTTCACACATAAAACACACAGATGGCCACCAGGTACTTGAAGAGGTGTTCAACATCATTAATCATCAAAGAAATGCAAATTAAAACCACAATGAGATACCACCTCACTGTTAGAATGGCTAGTGTCAAAAATATTGGACAATATTGGAGAGGATGTGAAGAATAGGGAACCCTTGTGCACTATTGGTAAGAATGTAAATTGGTGTAGCCACTATAGAAAATAGTATGGAGGTTCCTCAAAAAATTAAAAATTGAATTAACATGTGACCCGGCAATCCCAGTTCTGGTTATATATCCAAAAGAAGTGAAAGCACTATCTTGAGGAGATATTTGCACTCCCATGGTCATTGCAGCACTATTCACGATAGCCAAGAAATGGGAACAATCTTAAGTGTCCCATTAATGCATGAATGGCTAAAGATGTAGTATACTATACTCTCATGTATACATACACACATGAATATTAATCAGCCATTAAAAGGAAGGATTTGGAATCCTGCCATTTCGGACAACGTGGAAGCCATTATGCTAAATGAACTAAGTCAGATAAAGAATACTAGATTGTCACATATATATTAATCTAAAAGTTTAGAAAAGTCAAACTCATTGAGGGGTGCCTGGGTGGCTAAGTTGGTTGAGGGCTGACTTGGGCTCAGGTCGTGAACTCACGGTTCATGAGTCCAAGCCCCACATCGGAGTCTGTGCTGACCACATGGAGTCTGCTTGGGATTCTTTCTTCTCCTCTCCCCTCCCCTGCTTGCTATCTCTCTCTCAAAAATAAACCTTAAAATTTTTTTTAAAAATAAAAAGGTCAAACTGATTGCAACAGAATAGTGATTGCCAGGGGATGGGTGATGGGGGAAAATGGAGAGATATTGGTCAAAGAGTACAAACTTCCAGTTATAAGAGGGATAAGTTCAGGGGATCTAATTACAGAATGGTGAGTATAGTTAACATTACTATATTATATACTTGAAAATTGGTAAGAGAGATTTTAAATGTTCTTGCCACAAAAATAACCTTAATTATGTGAAGTGATCGTCAAAATAAATAAACATTAAAAAAATAGATGTACTTGTGACTGGTTATAATCTTGAAAAATAAAAAGGCGCTACAAGTTGAAATTAACCTGAGTTAAAATCTTTTCCTCATAATAACATCCTTAAAAGCTACCTTTTTATGTAACAGTACTATAAATCATATTCAATCAACTTTTCAGTCAACTATTAATGTTCTACTTGAAGAGAGCCCTTAATAAACTTTTTGGAAGTATTTTTCTGTGAATAAGGGATTTAAAAATCTGAATCAAGTTTAGTGAAAAGAGCACTGGAATGCTGGGTCTGGCCTCCTGGACTTGCCAGGAACGTGAGAACCTGGGTAAGTCTGATTCTCTATGCTTCAGTTTCCTGCTTATAAAATAAGAGAGCCTGGATTATTTGTTCTTTTAATTATCATCTAATGACTCCATTTATCCCACAGAACTTGTAAAGTTTGTAAATTTATAGTTTATAAAATGAGGTAGTATCACAAAGTAGTATACTATGTTCTCATGCTGTGCCTGTTTTAATGACATTCATAAGGCAAAGTAACTTTTCAGAAGAGCTTCTTTAAATAATTTTGAGAACTCTTGGGTCTTCCTGAAAATCCAATCCAAGAGCACTTGTTTTGCTGCTGTATTTGAATAAAGGGAAAAGCCTTTTTCTTACTGTAAATTTCCCTGTTGCAAACATAGGTGTTAGAAATGAAATTGCTGGTCTTTTTTTTTTCTTCTTAAGTTCTCCAGGTTAACTATTCATTTTTTTAAAGACTGATACTGTAATTGACAAAGGTCTGAAGTGTTTGGTTATTGTTCTATTGTCTTGGTATCTTGAGCTGAAAGACTTTAATATTTGGCCTCAGAAAAACTTCATTGCTCAGTTCTTGGGAATTAGACCGTTATTTTATGAATATTTATCTCATTGGAACCTCCAGCTACTACTGACCCAGCCACCTTTAAGGCCTGCTTCTTTCTTGTCTCATCAGGAACAAAATCTTAGTAGTGCTTTACTACCTACTAATAACATGGAGAAGTTATCTGAAACTAGAAGTCCTTTATCCATAGTAGTGTTCTCTTGTACAGTCCTTCTCTTACTTTTATGTACATATGAAATACACAGGAATCTAGTTAAACAGTAGATTCTGACTCACGTCTGGGGTAGGGCAAAGATTCTGCATTTCTAACAAAGTCCCAGGAGATGCTTAAGCTTCTGATCCCTAGATGATGTTATGAAAGTTGTGGCTAAGCCATAGTGAGGAGTTAAAGAGGCCTCTGGGAGATAGACAAAGGAGTGTGGGTAGAGAGAGGGCCATAATCATACCTGCATGGCTTATTTCCCAACAGACTAGTTGGGAAACTTGCTACTTGTGTACCTTCTGCTTTAAGAGTTGTAAAGAGCACCTCTTAGGTGTCACCAGTTCTGTGTTCTGATGTTAGCACTAATAGCTAGATGACTGATGAAATTATTTTATAAGGATTCAAGTTCCTTGTCTATAGATATAAAATGAAGGAGCTGGATTAGATGGTTGTTTTCTAATCTAAGGACTCAGATATCAGGACCCTCCAAATGTAGCAATAGCAACTGTTAAAAAACAAAATTCAACAAAGTAAATTTGAAGATCTAATTGGCTTTATTAAGCAATTCATGAATCAGGTAGCATCCCATCAAGTAAGTGGTGGGTAGCTCTGAGGAGTGGTACAAAATGGAAGGTTTTCATAGGAAGGATAAGTTACTAGCAAAAGAAAAGATTGTTTCAGGCAAGGTCACCTTTCTTTAGGGGAAAGGACAGAGGGTTTTATCATGCACATTACCTCATTTTCCTTTGGGGGAGGGAGAGGGTGAGCCAAGGTGACAGATCACCTGATTGGTGCTGACTATAAAATTCCAGATTGATTAGTTTTAAATTCCTCTTGTGGAATGGCTTAAACTGCAATTAAGTCTTGGTTTGCTATCCTGGGGGCAAGTGATTCCACCTTGGCCCCAGGTTTTCTTTTTAACAGATCTAAGTGATTTTGTTATTCAAAAAGCATAAAGGGATATGCATATTTACTCATGATAAAGCCCTTTATTTGTGACAAGTTAATGTTATAATAAGTTAATAAGTATGTTCTGTGTGGTATCTAAATAGGCAAAAAATTTTGGTAGTTTAAAAATATAAAAATAAAAATATTTGGCAGCTTCTGGAACATGTAAGATCTAAATCCTTCCAGATAGGAAGTTACATTATTATATCTAAATAACTTCATGGTAGTTGACAGGGTACTGTAACTCTGATTTTTAAAGGTTGTGTTAAATAGGAGATTGTTTATGTATCATCTATAAATTAATAAAAAACAAAACAAAATTGCCATAGTTCCTGTGGTTATGGAGATAAAATGAAATACAATTGAAGTGATATAAATGGAATCAGTTTTCATCATTTCTTTCATATATACCTCAGTGCATATGGATGATGTTCCAGAATTCAGTTCTAAAGTTTACAGGTTAATAACACTACATTGTACAGTCCTTCTCTTAACTTTTATGTACATATGAAATACACAGGAATTTGGTTAAACAGTAGATTCTGACTCAGGTCTGGGGTAGGGCAGAGATTCTGCATTTCTGTATAGTATATATAAACTGTATAGTACAGTTTACTAATACTTCATATTCATAATTTTTTTGAGAGAGAGAGAGAATCCCAGGAGAGGGGCAGAGAGAAGGAGAATCCCAAGCAGGCTCCACTCTGTCAGCACAGAGCCCCATGAGGGGCTCGATCTCATGAACCATAAGATCATGACCTGAGCTGAAATCAAGAGTCAGAGTCGGATGTTCAACTGACTAGGCCACCCAGGTACCCTAGTATATTCATAATCTTGTAGGAAGCTGGCAAGCCTAGAAGTAGACCTCATCAGATCTTGCTACTTATTCTTTGTGACTCTGCCTATTAGTGTTCTTTAAAAATATCACAGTAGACTGGATAATAGCAAGTCACCAGAATCCTATGGTATCTCAACAGGTCAGCTTTTCTCAAAATGTGTAGGTTCCTGGGGGTGCCTGGGTGTCTCACTTGGTTAAACCTCTGACTCTTGATTTCAGCTCAGGTCATGATCTCCTGGTTCATGGGTTCGAGCCCCAAGGCGAGCACTATGCTGACTGTGTGGAGCCTGCTTGGGATTCTCTCTCTCCTCCTCTCTTCCCCTCCTTTGCTCATGCTTGCTCTCTCTTAAAATAAATAAATGAATTTAAAAACATTTTTTTTAAAAAAGTGTGTAGGTTTCTGGAGCACAGGAAAAGCTTCTTAGTTGGAAGGCGGCTGCCCTGTAACTTGTAGGAAACAGTAGCAACCCTAATATACTTTATGGACACCCAGTCAGGTTGCCCATAGCAACCTCAGTCACAGAGTACTCTTTCATCAAATCACCTGCTACTAAATTCTGATCATTGGCCCGAAATATAATACAGAAAGCCAAATCCAGTCAAACTAGGAGACAAACTTTGTTGGCATAATTTGTACCACACAATCTGGAAATGTTAAGTGTCTACCTAAATGTTTTTAGACTTCCAGGATAATTAACAAATGTTTATAGACTTAGAAACAAAATACTCAAGGGGTGCGTGGGTGGCTCAGTCTGACTCTTGACCTCTGACTCTTAATCAGTCTAAGCAACTGACTCTTGATCTCTGCTCAGGTCATGATCACATTTGTGAGATCAAGCCCCAAGTCAGGCTCTGCGCTGACAGTGTGGAGCCTGCTTGGGATTCTGTCTCTTCCTCTCTCTCTCTCTGCCCATTCCCTGCTGTCTCTTTCTCAAAAATAAATACATAATCTTAAAAAAAAAAAAAAACATTCATGGCTTTTACTTTATTCATGGCCTCACTGTAGTTTTCTTATTTGGGTTTCACCCTCTTCAAATCTGATATTCTTAAAATATAGAGTTCAAACTAGATACAATTAAAAACATACAGCCTCATACAAAAAATAACAAAAGGATTATTTTAAATGCTCTGCCAGGTTACACAGCAAATATTACTTAAGGATAAAAAGGTTAATTAAAATTGTAAATGATTTTTCTAAAATTGTCTTAAAATTACACTGTGAAATTGCCTTGAAAAGAATAAAAATCTATAGATAGATATTAGCTTTCTCACTAATGTACTTTTCAGTCTCCCCTGGAATTACAGAAAGTCAAGCCACTGTGACTTTTCAAAGTTCTTCATTATAAACACATGCACATTTAAAAAAAGATAAATAAGAATAAGTCATTGAGATAATGAAAATGCCCTTTATGGAAGCTGTAATTGTCAAATTAAAATTTGTGTTTTCTTTTTTGGTGTTGTGTCACAAGTGATGTTAACTAGAGCAACACCAAAAGCAAACGAATAAAAAAACCCTCCAAAAGTCAAATTTTGGGGTACCTTTTTCTTTCTGCCCAGGCCCATCATCTCCCGTGTTAATCTTTTTTTTTTTTTTTTTTTTTTTTTTTTTTTTGCCACAATTGAGGGACAAAACCTTAACTTTAACCTTAAACCTTAACTTTCTACTGCTTCCACCAACAGTAAATACAAGGGCAACATATCCTTTTTTTGGTCTTATCCCTTTTGAACAAGGCACAGTGTAAGAATGTAAAATTAACAAGGTACATTTTTCTCATTTACAGCCATCACCGCACAGTTTGCAATGGGGTACGAGTTGCATACCATCCCCAATCATTTTTATATTTTCAGAGGCAATTCTGGCTCAATGCAATGCACAATTACATCTGTATAGCCCAGTGGTTGCCTAAAAAGGTGTTTTTTTTGGGGGGGGGGAGGGGGCGGGGGGGGCGATGCTCAAATTTACAGCAAGGAGTACCAGCCGTCAAAAACATTCAGCCCTCTGCCCAAACCCACCCAGTCGTACTCGGTCATTCTCGGTATCTTCCTTATTTTTTCGGCAAACGTAGTCTTTCCCCGCAGCGGATGGTAAGAAGACCAGCGAGCATCCAGGGGACGCGGCCTTTTACTACATCCAGTTAAAGCAGCGAAGAGAACGTGATCCGCTGGCTGAATCAATATGTACCGACTAATCCGCCTAATCCAGGGAGTAGCTCTCGGGGTGAAACCGCGAATCCTTTAGAGTGGTAAGAGAAGCCCGTCTCCTTAGCAACCGGCCGCGGCGCCTCTCCAGCGCCAGGGCCCGGATGTTGTGAGGATCGCTGCTGCCCCGCCTAGCTTCCTGCAGCCTGGCAGCGGCGGGCTGCACTTCTCTTCGGGAGTCGTAGTTCTTCTCTCCTCCGGCGCCCGACATGAGGAGCAGGCGGGACTACGAGTCCCGGCATGCGTTGCGTCGCTCCGCCGGCCACCACCTCCCGGCTGCGGACGCCTGCGAGCAGGTTGTTGTTTTTAAGAGAGGCGTCACTGTGCTCGGAGCTGTGACCGCCGCCACCGCGACAGTCAGCGCAGTCGGGCAGAGGTGGCACTGCTCGTTCAGGTACGGCCCTGGGCGGATTGGGACCCCGGGAGAGGAGTAGCGGCCACCGGTCCGGGCCCTGACCAGCACCCTCTTCTGCCGGAGGCAGAGGCGGGGTCTTCTGTGAGGCTGGGGCTGCTCGGACTGGGGTCTGCTCCGGCGGGGGCCGACTCCTGGAGCCTGGTGTGTGCAGGCGCTCGCGTGGTCCCGGAACGCGAGTCCGCAGCCCCCCGGGCCTGAGCCGGCCTTTGAGGCGTCGGGTGGCGAGGTCCTGCAGCCTCAGATGCCCGCTGGCAGACCCGAACGGCGTGTCCGGGGCGTGGGGTAGTTTATAACCCGGGGGACACTCCTTCCTTCACCGGGCTGGCTTGGGGCGCTTCTAGGTCTTGATTGTTGAGCATCCATATGGTAAGATGTTACGTGCGTCACCCGGCAGGGTTTTTCATTCGGTCCATTTTTTTTGGTGACGTTTGAGCCCCGTGATGCCAGGAATAGAAAGATTAAATATTAAATAATGCGGCTGAGATTTCTGCTTATACTCCAGGCTGACAGTGGTCAGATATCCTTTCTTACCCTCTTCCCCATCCACCAACCCACTGTAGTATGGTCTTCCTAATGGATAACTCCCCTGTAGCAGCTGTCCACACAATTCCTTGTATGCGTTACATATTTATCTCTGTTTAATGAATCCAGCTCTGCCATTGGGAGCGCCAATTTTAATGAACTCAGTCAATTAGGGTACTTTGTTGAGTGGGTGAAATTTGCACTGCTTCACAATTGCTTTATGTAGAAACGACGTGGGGCTCTCTTGTATCAAGAAAGGTAACTACTTGAGTCCTGCGAATTTTAGATTTGCCTCCTCCGCTAAGGTTACATCCATTGGATAACGCTTGAAATCCTTGTTAGTGCTTCATAGTTTAAGGTTTGAATCTTATTAGGTCCCACATTTCTCAGAGGGATCTAATTTATCCCACCTTAAACGCTAGTGTGAATGGTTTACTATTCTTTGCTGAGCTCTCATCGTAAAGTTGAAGGACGGGAGTAAGGTATTATTTTAAGCATAATTTTTAACCCTTTACACTAAGAAAAGGATTCTAATTAAAGAAGCAATTAAAAAATCATACTCATAATATTCAGGGATGTGGGAAATACTACTTTTTAAATGAAAACAGGTTAGAAAATAGTATAATTCTAATTGTGTAAACTGTAAAGCTAGAAGTGATCAGAAATAAGCTCAAAGGATAGTTGTAAAAGTGAGTAGATGGTGAAACTACAAATGACTTTTTCTTTATACTTTCTGGTATTTTCCAAATTTTCTATGGAAAAGAAATTAATTAAGCAGCAATTCCAGTTAACCTTTTAAACATTACTTTAAAAAGCAAATAAACAACAACAAAAAACATACACAAAGCTCCTGCTATTGCATCCACAGACTATATGAGTAACAATTTGAATGTAAATTATTTGTGCAGAAGGGGCGTTAGGTGGATTAAAAGGAAAAAAACCCCTCACATATGACAATAATTCTTATTATTTGTACATGTCATCTTTTTTTTTTAAATCTGTTTTCATTTTTTACAATAAAATCAACGACAGAAGTGCTTAGTCTTGCGTTAAGGCAGTACAATCTTGATTATTCCTGTAAATCTATCAGGTGACAAAAGATGGGCATACTAATCTGAAAAGATCTGGAGATAGGGAAAATTTGAATTTATAATTTGTAAGCATTTGCCAGTGGAAATAAAGAAGTTAAACAGTAACAAAATGTGGGCTTTTAAAGCTTGTTTTCATTGAATCACTTTGAGTACCATGTATAATATGTCTGATATTTTGGATTATGCTTACTTTTGTTTTATTTTCTATTATGGATATGTCTGTTATGCATGGATAAGAAGCACATTATTTAGCCCACATTTGGTTTTCTGTCATAAGGAAAGGGTCACATTGGTCTTCTATAGGAATATTCTATGTTTGCAATGATCAGTCCTGAAAAATTGAGATTTAACCTCAACTCCAAGTGTCCATTAACTGTTAATAAAAGCTCCATTCTAAAGCTTTTTGTTTTTCAAGCTATAGTAGTCATATTTTATTTCCTTAGATTGTTCTTTGGAGCTTTGCTTCCTCCTCAAATTCCAAATCCTTTTCACTATTTTGTACTTTTTAATTTTGTATATTTTGTGTATTGTGTTGCCTCAATATCTTACTAGATATTTGGGTCCATGTACTGGACATAAGAAACATAATTGATTAACATGTTTGAGTTACTAACTGCTTCCACGGTACTGTAGTCTAGGCTGTGTAGTTGTATTCTTATCCAAGTTAAATAAACATTTAAAAAAGCTAGGTGAGTATGAACTGCTAAGATCCTAGAGCAGTAGTTTCTGACATGTAAAGAACATGAACACAGCAGCAAGGCCTGTTAAGCCCAGGATATCTTAAAACAGAAAATGCAGACTCATCTAACAATGCAGAACTACTAGAGGCTGGATTGTTTGCATGTTATGTGTGGTTAGGTGAGGAAGTTGCCATAATGTATGTGATAACTTCTATTTTCAAGAACTTCCTTGTGGCAGTTTTACAGTTTTGACTAGATTAAAACAATTTAGAGATATGAATGTGTTTCAAAGGATATGTCCAATGTATTGCATCAGATAAACTTGAAAAAAGTTTACAGTTTGAGTTCTAAGATGAAACTTAGCCCTATAATGTGAGAAGGATTGCATTTAACTGGTAAGTTTAGGGATTTTCTTTTTTTAAAAAAGGGCTTCTGGTGTGTGTTTAAAGAAGGGCCAGTAGGGTTTTCTGAAGGAAGTATTAAAAAATGAGTAAAGTGAGTCAAAGATTTTCCTCCTTCATTACAGTAAATCAGAAAGCTAATTTTTCTTTAGTGTTTGTCCATAAATCACAACCCTAAAACCTCTAGTTCATGTTACCAATGTGATGACATGTAAAAAGAGCATTGGATTGGGAGTCAGGATGTTTAATGTTGAGCACATAATTTATGAATCTCTTTCGTTTCCCTGTGTACATTGTACATAATAGCTGGTTGCATTACTTCTTAGGGTATTTGTGAAGATTAAATCAGATATGAAAAAGACATTACTTTGTAAGTGGCAGAGTGATCTATGCATGCATAGTATTATTGGTCTACATAAAGTAACATTTACATAAAAATATATTATGCATTTGAAGTGTGATGATAATGTGATAATGTATTTTTTGACAGGGAAGTTTGATGGAAAATGTCAAATGGGGTATTACTTTGATATTTTGGTAGAACTTTTGGCTTTTTCTAGGTTGAAGGAAACCTGGCCCTTGTCCTGACTGTGACTTTGCACTCTTCTGCATTAAAGGTCCTGAAACTTTAGTGTGCTTTTATGGTTGGGCTTTTAATTTTGGTTTTGATTTTTTTTTTTTAATTGCACATCATATCATTCTAACTTCTAACAGTAGGAAGTGGATGTTTTTAATGTTCTAAATGTGTTTAATGTTCTAAAATGTTGGTTTAAGTTGATTTCATAACAGGCTCCTAACAGTGAGCTTACAGTGTATATGAAATTGTAGGTCCTCTGAGAGATACATTGCATGTGTAAGCCTTGGTCTTTCAGAAATAGTTTACAGCTTAGACACCTTCTTGGGAAATCAGCACTGCCTATTATAGCATCTGACCATTGAGATTAACTTCAGTAAGATGGACATATAGAATATGAAAGCAAAAAAGTCTTTTAGAAACTTTTTAAGGACTGTAAGTAAAATATATATGAAAGTGAAAGGCAAAGAAATACATTATGTATCCTGGGTTGGTAACAGCTGTTTATATGATTAGTTGATAACTCAGTATCTTTACTAATATTTTCTAATATTACTACTAAAAAGTAACAATGGATGTATATTTAATTCTATATTTTTTAAAATGGAAAACAAGAAAAGTGTAAAATCCCTTTGTTTTTCATAAAATTAGGACAAAGAAAAAGTATAGATATATGATGAATATTTTTTAACAAGCAAAAATAAATTATTTTTTAAAAAATTTGAGAATAAAGGAGAACAAAAAGACAAAACCCAACAGTTTTATTTATGTATTTATTCATAAAAGGGAAAAAGGGGCCACCAGAGGCTCATGGTCCCCAAGTGAGTATGGAGCCTGGTCAAGTTTATGTATTTATTGGCTCTTTTGGGCTCTTCCAGAATTAAGATATAACAATCTCAGATTTTTTTCTTAGAATGAGAATACTGGTGAAGGGAATGTTTACATGCTAACAGACATCTTAATTTCATCATAGTGTTTGAAGTTTGAATTCATAATGTTTACCCCATTTCAAACTTTTTATCAAAGGTGTGGCTTCTTTTAGATTGAGGCAAAAATAGAATACTTTTATCTTTGAATATGGCAGTAGTTGCTTTTGTTTCCCTGTTACATCATAGAAGGAAATTTGTGAAGAAACTGTGTATTGATTCACTTCTTAGAGAATTTATTTTCTAGATCCAAAGGTTAATCATGTGTACTCTGCTGTATATATAACAGTGTTGGTGCCTCTTTTTGGATGTGGATAATGTGAAATTACTACTCTGTTCTAGAGTTTTTCCCAGATACCTATTTTTAGTGATAGATTTCAGTGTTTTAAATGAAATTCCATTCCATTAGAACTAGGAGAGGGTTACTTACAAAGATCGGTTATGTTTATCTTTGCATCCACTCACATGATGAATATAGTAACCAAGAGTCAGGGCAGCCATAGGACCCACATCTTAATGGTGTAATTATTGCACTGTGGACTCATCAAAGCCCTGAGTAATGCTGTCTTTTCTAGTGTCAGTTTTCCACAGTAAACTTCTCATACCTCAGATAGTAAACATTTTTCTATGACTCCCTTAAGCCCTTTAACTTGTTTTGAAGAAACTGGTCATCCAGAAGATGATTGGATTTGTATCAGTCATATACTATGCTTAAAATTGGGTTTGTCTTTTCATTTTTTTTTTTCAGCGTTTTTTATTTATTTTTGGGACAGAGAGAGACAGAGCATGAACGGGGGAGGGGCAGAGAGAGAGGGAGACACAGAATCGGAAACAGGCTCCAGACCCTGAGCCATCAGCCCAGAGCCTGATGCGGGGCTCGAACGCACGGACCGCGAGATCGTGACCTGGCTGAAGTTGGACGCTCAACCGACTGCGCCACCCAGGCGCCCCTGTCTTTTCATTTTAAAAAAGTGTTTATTTTCTGCTGACTATAAAGGTAATAATGGTCTTTGAAAATTTAGCAGATATATTACATATAATTTTAATTTTTTTAGATTTGAAAGATACTCTGAAATTTTAATGTCACACATAGGTTAATATAAATAGCATTTTGTTATACATATTATTCTGTCTCGCTTTTTTTAATGATACCTCTCCATGCCAAGGCATGTTGATCTACTTGATCTTTTATTGGCTGTGTTAATTATAGATGCTACAAATTTTAATTTTAATAAATTCATTCTTGGTGGGCATTTTACTTTCTAATTTTATATTGTAAAAATTACTCCGTCAACCATTCTTACACGTGTGTATATATATATTTTTAATTTTTAAACAATTTTTTAAATGTTTATTTTTGAGAGAGAGCTTGTGTGTATGTGCGCACACAAGTGGGTGAGAGGCAGAGAGACAGAGGGGACAGAGGATCTAAAGCAAGCCTGGTGCTGACAGCAGAGAGCCCCATGTGGAACTGGAACTCACAACTGTGAGATTATGACCTGACCCAAAGTTGGAGACTTAACTGACTGAGCCACCCAGGTGCCCCTTGTGTATATATTTTCATACTCATGTTAGCATTTCTGTCAGATAAATTCCTAGAAATGAAATAAATAGGAAATGAAATGGAATTGGTGGGTCACAGGTTTTCTGCCTATCAGTGAAAGGAGGGGTGCCTGGCTAGCTCAGTTGGAAGAGGATGTGGCTCTTGGTCTCAGAATCATGAGTTCAAGCCCCACATGGGATGTAGAGATTACTTTTAAAATTTAAAAACATCACTGAAAGATAACAGTATACACTTCCCCTGTGTGCAATGCCTATTTCCCGATATCTTATCCAACCTGCTAACCTGTTTAGTCTTTGTTAATTTGTTAGGCATTAAAATAATCTTGTTTCTCTTTTTACACTACTTTATGTGTTTTAAAAATTGCTTGAGCATGTTCCTTGCTAAATTTTCCACGCAGTGCTTTAACCTTTTTTCTTATTGGTTATTGGTGCACTTGAAGTGTTTTGAAAACTCTTGCATACATGTCTCAGATATTTTCCCAGTATATCATTCATTTTTACATATTGTTACTTTTGGCAAACAAGTGTATATTTTTATATAATTTCCTTTACAATTTCTGGGTTTTGTGTAAAGCTTAGAAAAAGATAATCTTTTTTTTTTTTTTTTTTTTTTTTTAACATTTATTTATTTTGAGACAGAGAGGAACCTGAGTGGGAATGGGCATAGAGAGAGGAAGAGAGAGAATCCCAAGTAGGCTCTGCACTGTTAGCACAGAGCTGTATGCGGGGCCCAAACTTGTGTGAACTGTGAGATCATGAGCTGAGTTGAAATCAAGAGTTGGATACTTAACCGACTGAGCTACCCTGGTGCCCCAGAAAAAGATCATCTTTACCTCTGGATTATAAAGCTGTTTTCCAATTTCTTTGATTCTTTTTGTTGTTTCATTTTGTACATTTAAATATTTAGCCCTATTTTACCAGGTGGTCTTAAAAGTTTTAAGAAGCTGTATATTAATAATGCTTATCTTTTACAAGGGAAACAAAAGATGACATTGAAAGTCTTTTGTAACATCATGTTTATGAATGTGGAGGTTGTGTTCCTGAATGATGCAACTTGGCAAAAACTGAGTTTTTTCCTTTGGGATGCAGGATAGGGAGAACAATGAAATTTGCTTTCTTTTTTAATTTGGAAATATTTTATATGAAAGTGGCTGTATTTCTGTGTCTCTTTGATTCTCTACCTTCTACATCAACAGTGGGAAGCTTCTGTGCTGTGTTGTGAGCATCCAGAATGATAGCCAGCATGAAAGTGGCTGTATTTTTGCGTCTCTTTGATTCTCTACCTTCTACATCAACAGTGGGAAGCTTCTGTGCTGTGTTGTGAGCATTCAGAATGATAGCCAGCATTTAGTTCCATATTCAGAATTGCCTGTCAAATTTTTTGTTCCTTGATGCTTTTGGAAAGCCACTTAGTTTTGGCCTTTGCTTGCTGAAAATACGTTGCAAGATTTATCGGCTGTAACAGTTTAAAAGTCCTACAGAAACTTAGTCTTTTCCTTTTTCTTTTCTTTCTTTTTTTTTCCTAAGTCTTTTTCAAATAAAAGGTTTTCCTGACCATTCTAGCCAGTAAGCCTTGAAATCAACTTCCCCTAGGGTAGTACTTCTGCTTCCAATAGCACAAAGGCTTACTGGCTGAACTGGTCTCCTAAGCTAGGTTTATTTATTGCTAGAATTTGGGGACCAAAATGAGGTCGACACTGTAGATGGTAAAAGTGTAAACTGACCCATCACTTAAGGTTAGACTACTTTGAAAAAAGAAAGCAAATACAGTGGAGAGTTCATTCCTCCCACAGTGAACCTATTGAAGACTACTTAGTTCCTGAAAGAGATTTCTCACCATCTAACTACAGAAATATTTATGTCAGTGTAACTTTTTAAAATGTGAATCTGCCAAATTACCATAAAGTATAGTGACAGAACCATCTTTATTAGACACTAAAAGCCTTAGATGACTTTTTTCTTGCATCACTCTTTTTCATTGATGATAAAAAAACCCATCAACAACTTAAACATCCATTAATAGGATAATAAACTATGATAAATATAACACTACATTTTTTAGTCATTAAAGTCATTTTTGAATAATTTTTAAACATTAAGAAGTTTGTTAAACAGCTAATTGGAAAGAGTAAAGTAGGATACTTTTTGACCCCAATGCTTATATAAAATGTTTGGAAGGATATATCCCAGGTACATTTACAATTTGCAGGTATTTTCAGACCACAATACTATGAAACTGAGAATCAACCACAAGAAAAAATTGGAAAGACAACGAATACTTGGAGATTAAAGAACATCCTACTAAAGAATGAATGGGTTAACCAAGAAATTAAAGAGGAAATAAAAAGTACATGGAAGCCAATGAAAACGATGACACCACAGCCCAAAAGCTCTGGGATGCAGCAAAGGCGGTCATAAGAGGGAAGTATATAGCAATCCACGCCTTCCTAAAGAAGGAAGAAAGGCCACACATATACAACCTAACCTTACACTTTAAAGAGCTGGAAAAGGAACAGCAAATAAAACCCCAAACCAGCAGAAGACAGGAAATAACAAAGATTAGAGCAGAAATCAATGCTATCAAAACCAAAACAAAAGAACAGATCAGTGAAACCAGGAGCTGGTTCTTTGAAAGAATTAACAAAATTGATAACCCCCTAGCAAGTTTGATCAAAAAGAAAAAGGAAAGGACCTAAATAAATAAAATCAAGAATGAAAGAGGAGAGATCACAACCAATACAGCACAAATACAAACAGTAATAAGAGAATATTGTGAGCAATTATATGCCAATAAAATGGGCAATCTGGAATAAATGGACAAATTCCTGGAAACATATAAACTACCAAAACTGAAACAGGAAGAAACAGAAAATTTGAACAGACCCATAACCAGTAAAGAAATCGAATTAGTAATCAAAAATCTCCCAAAAAACAAGAGTCTAGGGCTGGATGGCTTTCCAGGGGAATTCTACCAAACATTTATAGAAGAGTTAACACCTATTCTTTTGAAGGCATTCCAAAAAATAGAAATGGAGGAAAACTTCCAAACTCATTCTCTGAGGCCAGCATTACCTTGATTCCAAAACCAAAGACCCCACTAAAAAGGAGAGCTACAGACCAATTTCCCTGATGAACATGGATGCAAAAATTCTTAAGATACTAGCCAACCGGATCCAACGATACATTAAAAGAATTATTCACCATGATCACGTGGGATTTATACCTGGGATGCAGGTCTGGTTCAATATCCGTATATCAATCAGTGTGATAACATCACATTGATAAAAGAAAGAATAAGAACCACATGATCCTCTTAGTAGATGCAGAGAAAGCCTTTGACAATATACAGCATCCTTTCTTGATAAAACCCTCAAGAAAGTAGGGATAGGAGGATCATACCTCAAGACCTATGGCTAATATCATCCTCAGTGGGGAAAAACTGAGAGACGGTCAGGAACATGACAGGATGTCCACTCTTGCCACTGCTTTTCAACATAGTATTGGAAGCCCTAGCCTCAGCAATCAGACAACACAAAGGAATAAAAGGCATCCAAATCGGCTAGGAGGAAGTCAGACTTTCACTCTTCTCAGGTGATGTGATACTCTATATGGAAAACCCAAAAGACTCCACTAAAAAACTGCTAGGACTGACCCGTGAATTCAGCAAAGTCACAGGATATAAAATCAGTGCACAGAAATCAGTGGCATTTCTATACACCAATAATGAATCGGCAGAAAGGGAAATCAAAGAATTGATCCCATTTATAATTGCACCAAAAACCATTAAAAAAAAACCATAAAATACCTAGGAGTAAACCTAACCAAAGAGGTGAAAAATCTTTTTTTTTTCTTTTTTCATCATTCCAAAAGGATTTAACTCCGTGGTCTGTTAAATGAAGTTGTGCAATGGTGATGGAAAAATCAGTTTCAGAAGATCCTCAACGCCTTTTTCTGACCTCCTCCATGTTTATAGTATTGGGGGAGAAACCTAACTGCATTATTTGCTGAGCATTTATTATTATTATTATACCATTTTATAATTATACCATTATTATTTTTAACGAGAGGGGGTTCTTTCCTGATCCTTTGTGGGGCATCCTGAAAACTGAAAGCAGGGAGAGAAATTACTTGTGGTCTGCTTTATTGTTGCATGAGAAAAGCTGGGAGAGTGAGATCCAGAAGCTGGAAAATTAATAAAGCAAAGATTCTCTCTTGGGCCTCAATTTCACTTCGGTGTAAACTACTGTAGGGTATATATTATCCATGGATAACAACACTGAAAACTATAGAAAGCTCTTGAAAGAAATTGAAGAACACACAAAAATGGAAAAATATTCCATGCTCATGGATTGGAAGAACAGACGTTAAAATGTTGATACTACCCAAAGCAATCTGCATATTCAATGCAATCCCTATCAAAATAACACCAGCATTCTTCACAGAGCTGGAACAAACCATACTAAAATTTGTATGGAACCAGAAAAGACCCCGAATAGCCAAAGCAATCCTGAAAACAAACAAACAAACAAACAAACAAAAAAACCTAAGCTGGAGACATCACAATTCTGGACTTTAAGATGTATTATAAAGCTGTAATCATCAAGACAGTATGTTACTGGCACAAAAACAGACACACAGATCAATGGAACAGAATAGAGAACCCAAAAATAGATCCATAAACGTATGGCCAACTAATCTTTGACAAAACAGGAAAGAATATCCAATGGGATAAAGACCGTTTCTTTAGGAAATGGTGTTGGGAAAACTGGATAGTGACATGTAGAAGAATGAACCTGAATCACTTTCTTACAGCATATACAAAAATAAACTCAAAGCAGATGAAAGACCTAAACGTAAGATAGGAAACCATCAAAATCCTTGAGAAAGCAGGCAAAAACCTCTGACCTTGGCTGCAGCAACTTCTTGCTCCACATGTCTCCAGAGGCAAGGGAAACAAAAGCAAACATGAACTATTGGGACTTCATCAAGATAAAAAGCTTCTGCACAGCAAAGGAAACAATCAGCAAAACTAAAAAGCAACTGATGGAATGGGAGAAGATACTTACAAATGCCTATCAGATAAAGGGTTAGTATCCAAAATCTGTAAAGAGTTTATCAAACTCAACACTCAAAAAACAACCCAGTGAAGAAATGAGAAAGAGACATGAATAGACACTTTTCCAAAGCCAAGACATCCAGGTGGCTAACAGACACATGAAAAGATGCTCGACATCACTCATCAGGGAAATAAAAATCAAAAACACAATGAGATACCACCTCACACCTGTCAGATGCTGGTGAGGATGCAGAGAAAGGAACCCTTTTGCACTACTGGTGGGAATGCAAACTGGTGCAACCACTCTAGAACACAGTATTGAGTTTCCTCAAAAAATTAAAAATAGAACTACCCTACAATCCAGCAATTGCAGTAAGTATCCAAGTGATACAGGTGTGCTGTTTTGAGGGAGCACATACACCCCAACATTTATAGCAGCGCTATCAACAATAGCCTAAGTATGGAAAGAGCCCAAATGTCCACTGAAGGATGAATGGATAAGATGTGGAATATATATACAATGAAGCATTACGTGGGAATCAAAAAGAATGAAATCCTGCTGTTTGCAACAACGTGGATGGAACCAGAGTGTATTATGCTAAGTGAAATTAGAGAAAGAAAATCTCTTCCACTCATGAATGGTGGAATTTAAGATACAAAACAGATGAACATAAGGGAAGGGAAGCAAAAATAATATAAAAACAGGGAGGGAGACAAAACACAAGAGACTCTTAAATATAGAGAACAAACTGAGGGTTGCCAGAGGGGGCATAGGTAGGGGGATGGGCTAAATGGGCAAGGGGCATTAAGGACACTGGTTGGGATGAACACTGGTGTTACATTAGGGGATGAATCACTGGATTGTACTTCTGAAGTCAATGCACTGTATGCTAACTAACTTGGATATAAATTAAAAGTAAAACTTAAAAAATGAAATTTGCAGCAAATATAAACTGTATGTACCACCACTGTTGAGGAAGATTTTCTTTGCCTGTTCCTTTTATTGCCTTTGTACATGCTCTTCATTTTGCCTGAAATACCCTCCCCATCTTATCTGCATGTTTTGCTTCTGTTTGTACTCACCTTGCATTTTGCCTAATCAAAACCTGTTTCAAGCTCCTAAATGATAATATTTAAAACAAAAGGATTTAGAACAGTGTCATATAGTTGATGTTTAATAAATATTTGCTGAATGAACGTGAATGAATGAATTTATCTTGTTGCCACAGGGCTGAAGCACCTTATTGAGGTAGACAAAATAGAAGAAGGTAACACAGGTAGAAGAGAAAAATGAGACAGAGCATAATGGTAGGAATTATGAAATGGAACCAGGGATGAAGATATTCCTCTACTCAAAATATACATTATGAGGTCTATATTATTTACCAAGGCTAGGTATCAAGAGGGAAAACTCTTCAGTTACTGAAGCCACCTGTTCAGGATAAGCTCAGTTCTTCTAACACTAAAGTCAGAAATTTCTACTGATTTTTTTTGTAAAGAAGATGCTTGAAAATGTAGTGAAGTATGTGCTTACTAACAATTTCAAGGAACAAGATAATGAGTTCAGTAGGACTTTTTTAAAGTGACTCTTGGGGTGCCTGGGTGGCTCATTCGGTTAAGTGTACAGCTTTGTTCCAGGTCATGATCCCATACTTCGTGGGTTCAAGCCCGGTGTTGGGCTGTGTGGTGACAGCTAGGAGCATGGAGCCTGCTTCGGATTCTGTGTCTCTGTCTCTCTGCCCCTCCCTTGCTTGCACTCTGTCTCTGTCTTCCAGAAATAAATAAATATTAAAAAACTTTTGGAAAAAAAATAAAGTGACTCTTAATGTACATCAGTGGCATCACAACAAAGCAAAATTGATGTTGGTAATGTTAAGGTGTGGCACTTTTATGAGGGCTGTCTGTGCTACAGAGTTAGAGTAAAATGCCTTTGCGTAGATCTGAACTAGACTTCACTGTCTTTACGACTTAATTGAGAGCATCCTCAGTATTACACCAGGAAGGCTGGTCTCCTGATAGATACAAGAGTATTGTCTCTGACTGCTGAAAGTAAGATGAAGTGATACAGAAGCCAGCTCCAGCTGGAGACTTTCATTTTTTACAATAGATTTTTGCTATGCTTTTGTAAGAGGTCTTTTTAGAATTGAGAAGTACAGTAACATGGTCAGACCACTGGGGTGATGTGGCATTAGGTTTCATCAAATTTTCTTTCCTTGCTGCTAGAGACTTCATTTGGAAGTTGAAGAGTGGGTGAAATTGGTAGATGATAATGGATTTCTTAAGCTTTTCTGTTTTGACCTCTTCACTGTGGTAGGTAGTGATTTTAGTGGCTCTAAATCCCTTTTGAAAATACACAGCATTAAAAAAATACTCATAACTATGCTCAGTTTAACACAGGCAAGTTTAGGGGTGGAGCTAAAGTTGAAGCTCTTTATCAAACAAAGCCTTGAACATAATACTAACAAGCAGAGTAACTCAAGGAAAAAAGTGACACAAACTACATTAGGCAAGTTGTGCTAAGAAGACGTAAATGCTGAAGACTCAGGAGTAGAGACCATTGTGTCAGAAACTGATCTAGGAAAATTTCATGGAGGAGAGCTGAGCATTAAGTATAGAAATGAGAAGAAAGGAGGAGGAAAGCATTCCAGGAAGTGTAACTTGAGTAAGTGAAGACATGGATGAATGAGTGTCCATTCTGTATTCAGGAGACATAGTAAGTAGATTACTTTGACCAGGTGAGATAGTTCAGGAGGGAGACTTAAGTGATTCCCAGATAGTGAAAGTTTCTGAATTTCTCTGTAAAGGGTTTGACTGTTTGTAGAGAATAGTTATTCTCAAGGTCAGATTGGAGTAAGTATTGTATGTAACCTGCCGTCAGTTTCATCTTTGCCTGTATATAATTGTTTTGGGTGTTTATATTTGTTTATGAAGGGAGTAAGAAAAGTGTTGAAAAATGGTACTAGAGAAAGTGACAAGTACCATAATAATTAAAACAGCATTGGTACAGGAATATAGATCAGTGGAACAGAATGGAGACTACAGAAATTGATTCATAAATGTATAGAACTTAAAAAAACATTTTTTTTTAATGTCTATTTTTGAGAGACAGAGTGACAGTGGGGGAGGGACAGAGAGCAAGGGAGATACAGAATCCGAAACTGACTCCAGGCTCTGAGCTGTCAGCACAGAGCCTGATGCAGGGCTTGAACTCACGAACCATGAGATCATGACCTGAGCTGAAGTTAGACACTTAACTGACTGAGCCACCCAAGTGTCCCTATAGAACTTTACATAATAAAAACTGGCATTTCAAATCATAGAAAAAGTATGAAATTTCCATAATCGGGATATTTTCTCACACCAAAAGGGAAAAAAATCCAGATGTATAGATTTAAACAGTTAAATGTAAAGCCCAAACTGAGAAAGTCCTAATAGAAAATATAGGAGAATAGTTTTGTCATCCTTGGATTAGGAAAGACTTTTTAAGAGCAAGCAAGATATATAATATAGGTGTTCTAAAGAACACCCTGTTCTCCATCCTCTGTATTTGACTGCATAAAATTTATGATAGAAGGTATTTTTTAAAAAAAGAAGCATTTTAGAAGAAAATATTTGTGAAGGGTGTAATAGTGAATTATTTTGTGACCCAATTTAAAGAACTTCAGATCAATAAAGATAATCCAATAAGAAAGTGAACATAAGAACATGAGATATTCTACAGAAAAGGAAATAAGGATAGTCAGTAAACATTGGGAAAGATATACAACCCCACTAAGTTATCTGGGGAATGTGCATTAAAATAAGATAGTTTTTGCTCAGGAGATGATCAGACATTAACAATGGTTGTTAGCCTTTTGAGGTTATGGAGAAATAGTTGCCCTCATATTTTGGTAGGAGACTTTCCCTAACCTTACCTAATCTTATTCTGATCCCTATCCTCCAATCCCTACATTCAGTTTTCCCCCTTCGTGCTTTATTTTTCTCCACAGTTATTAGCCACCAACTGACTTACCATATATTCTGCTTGTGTGTAGCCCTAGAATATGAACTCTTCAGGGAAGGTCCTGGTGTTTTGCCACCCTGCTGTGCTGTATCCCCATCACTTGGAATAATTCATGCATGGCACATAGTACTTGCTCAAGAAGTATATGCTGACTCAATGAATGAAATACTTATGTTTCAGATCAAGATAGGCTCATTTAAAATATTTCTGAAGAGTTGTTATTGGAGAAAAAATTAAATATAAAGGATGTTTAAAAATTTTTTATTAGTTGGGATGTTGGATCCTCTTCCCTTTCTCATGATGAAGTCTGGTTTAAAGCAGGCATTTTGATATCCTTTTGGGGAGGTGAAAGTTCCAGAGCCTTTGAAAAACATTAAAAAAATTTTTTTTAATGTTTATTTATTTTTGAGACAGAGAGAGACAGAGCATGAACGGGGGAGGGGCAGAGAGAGAGGGAGACACAGAATCGGAAGCAGGTTCCAGGCTCCAAGCCATCAGCCCAGAGCCCGACACGGGGCTCGAACTCACGAACCGTGAGATCGTGACCTGAGCTGAAGTCGACGCTCAACCGACTGAGCCACCCAGGCGCCCCTGAAAAACATTTTTGAAATGGATTCTTGAAAGCTATCTAGACTGCCTTAATCTTTGATCCCACTTACAGCACAGCAGCACTTTTGAGACCTTTGCTGACAGCCCATTGGTTGGCTTACATTGGAATTATAGACATGTGGGAGAATAATGTTCCCATTCTTCTCCATCATGTCTAATTCTAGAAGATAGGGTGATAGGAAACCTTACCCTTTTCCATAGTAAAATGTAGCTACTCAGAAAGGATAAGGGGCATCATCATATCAGGTAACACTCAATCCAGTTATACTTTCTGAGATAAAATTAACGTTGCTGTTATTACTTTTGCCAACTGTCACCTGAAGTGTTTTACGTCTTTAGCCCATAATTCCCCTAAACTCAGTCTCCAGCTTCCTGCTTGATGTTTCCACTTGGATGTGATAATCGCTGTCTCAAATTTAACATGCCCCAAAATAGTTCACCAGTTTTCTTTTCATAACCTACTGCTTTTGAAGTCTTTCCTGTCTCAGTGGCAATTTGGTTTTTGTATTTGTTTAGGCCAGGACTCCTCTCTCACACTCTATATTCAGTATATTGGGAAGTGTCGTTACTTAGCTGTACCTTCAGAATATATTTGTGTTATCTGTCCACTTCTGATTGTCTTTATGGCTACCACCCTGGTCCAAACTACCATAATTTATCAGCTGGATATTGTAGCTTTGTAAATGATCTTCCTGCTTCTGCCTTTGCTCTCCCCCACAGTGCTGTCTAAAGAAGGCTACCAGAATGTTTTCTTTCTTTCCTCAAAAATTTTCTGTGACTCTTACTTTAACTCCGAGTAAAAAGCTATAAAGTCATAGGATCTATAAGGCTCTACGTGCTTGTTAGCCCTCTGTCCTCATCTTTTCCTGCTTTCTTTTCAGGCCACTCTTCTCTACCACACAGGCCTCATTGCTGTTCCTCAGAGATGGAGGCAGGCTTCATTCCAACTTTGTACCTGCAGTTTGGTCAGAAATGCTCTTTCCCCAGTTAACCGCATAAGGATTGTCTCACCTATTCAAATATTTGCTCAAATATACTTTTCTTAATGAAGCTTTTCCTGACTATGTTTTTAAAAATCAGTCCCTTCCAACTTTGGATTTTCTGTACTCCTCTCTTGTTTTTCTTCATAGTTAGAAATATAGCATCAAATATACTGTGTATTCTAGCTGTTTATGTATTTATTGAATGTCTCCATTGTGGAAGATGAAATGCACAGTATAATTGATGATTTTAATTCAGGCTATTGCAATATAGAGAAAGTTCATTAATGAGAAACATCTCAAAGAGAGAGGAAACCAAGGGGTTTTATAAGGGCAAGTAAACAAGGGAATCATGAGGAGAGGTGGAAGTGACTCTTAACCTGGGATTTGTGAGGGAAGGTTGGTCCTTTTGCATTTAGTCATTTGTCAGAAGACAAAACAGGACTGGGAGATTTTTCAGTGTTCCTTGCTTTCCTCCATCACAGGGCTCAGATGCATTTCAAAATACTCAACTATGAATAGAATTCAAGCCCCAGGAGGCAAGACTCCTGTCTGTTTTGTACTTTGGTGTATGGTATTTTCAATACCTAGCAAGTGCCTAGATACTTGATAAATGTTGAACAGATGGGTAAAGGAATGAATTTAAAATGGTAATCACCTTAGGCCTCCTGTCTGCTGAAGAATGTGTAATTATACCCATGTAGAATTGGTCTTTCTGCTGTAAGTAGCTTCATAAATGAGATGAGACTCCATGGAGTAAATTTACATCCTATCATCACCAGCTTGTGCTGTATTCTCTGGTGATACCATGTGCTTGTAATACTTACTGTCAAATTCTCTTCAGTAGAGTTCTACATACAAAATCTTAACATATTGCGAGGTGAGAGAGTCCATTTAAACGATGTCTCCTATTCTGGAATCTCTTATTATAGACTTTGGGTTTTATCTGGAAGGCAGTGGAGACTAATTTTAAGTGATTTGAGTAGTTCAAATGATTAGATTTATGTTTTTGGATAAACTTAGTGTAGGCAGCCTTGTAAAGGAGTGACTGGAAGGGAATTGATCACATGTTAGAGATCCATGAGGGAGCTGTTACCTTAACTGAAGTGGGAAATGATGAAGTTGGGGTAAGAGTGGATTTTGGGGTCAAGGTGAAGTTTTAGCTATCCTAAATCTAGGGGTTGATATTTTGTGGCTTTTCCTTATAGCCAGATTGTTTTTGGCTAATGCTGTTCTCTGAGATAGCAAAAATAGGAAGAACAGCAGGAAGATGATTTTAAGTCTTGTAGATGTTATATTTGAAATGCCCAAGAAGCCTAAGCAATGGGAAATGTATGACAAAGAAACTACTCAAGACTGAAAGGAAGCCTGGGTCTAGAAAAGTGCTTCAAGTTTATCATCTTCATAAAGTACCTTAACTTTATAACTTTGTATGATTATTTATGCCTTTGTAACTTCCCATAAACTGCGTATTTCTAAATTATTAGTAATGCTCTTAAAATGGGAGGAGTTTGTGCCTTTACCTTTGGTCAAAATAATGGGAGAGGAACCTCATGGGTCCCTCCAGAATTTTGATTTCCTTGAACAGTTTAGACTTGTGTTACTAACTGCATCATCATCCAGCAATCTGCCTTTCTTCTTTTTGAGTACCTAATATGTGTCAAGCACTGTGCTTGTGTGTTGGGATTATATAATAGGCAAGTAAATAAGCAATTACAGCACAGCATTCTCTTAAGTGGTAGATTAGGGAAAATACTAGTCTTTGGGGATGAGATAGGAAGGACAGGCACAGGAGTTTGGGTTGAGGTAAGGGGCTAGGGAACTGATCAGAATATCTGCAATGTCAAGCCTTTTAGGGTATCAAAGTCTGAGCAAAGAGGGAATGAATGGAGTGAGGATGAGATGCTAGAGATGAAACATTAGATATTCAATACCTTTGGGCATTACCCTGAAGACAGTATGAAAATCTTAGCATGTTAAAGGAATAATATAATAATATTATCATCTTAGGAAGGTCACTGACGAATGAGGAGGTTCATATACAATGGCACCTTTTAGAGTCAGTGTATTTAGGGTGGGGCTCAGTTTTTAAAATTTTGCTTTAATTGCAGTGCACCCAACTTTTTGAGAATTGCTGACTTAAGTGGGTTCTTTAGTAAGGCTCTGAATTCTACTTAACCAAACTGTTTCTCTGGTGTTATGTCCAGTAGGGAATCTTTTTTTCTCATTTGGACTGGATGTCAAATTTGTCCTTCCTTCCAGATGAGTAAACTAAGAATTAAACTGGGGCCTGATTTAATGGGGCTCCTTGATTTGAAAATCTCAAATATGCTCAAGTTGTTCCAGTTTAGCAATGTATATAACTTTATTTTGAAATGTTGGCTGTTAATTTGAACACCTGAGCTACTAGAGTACTTTGTTAGAAAACGAAAGCTAGGAACTACCTGTTTAAAAGAGCCGTTTAAATGGAAATTACCTAGAGAAAAGTAGGAGATATGTACACACTAAATATCTCTGGGTTTGGTAATCAACCCACAAGTTTTGGAAGATTATTAAGAAAGTAAAGCACTGGTAAGTCTCAGAGGTGAAATGAAGCAGTATTGAGAACGTGGGTTATAAAGGAGGTTAGAAGCTTTCACAGGAAGGAAGAATGTTTAGGCTTCAGGTAGTTTTCTTTATCCTACTTCTTATTCCATGGTTTTTCCAACTACCCAGTCACTTAAACCAGAAACCTGGGAGTTATCCTACCAACACTCTCTCCCTTCTGTATTTGGTTATTAAATCCTTTAAAACAAAAATCTTTGATGTCTTTTCAAATCTTTCCTAACCCTGTCCTTTCTTTGTTCCTTTCCATTCATGAATCCTGGTTAAATGTATACTCATCTTCTCCAGGGAGTATTGCTCTGATGGCTTGCATCTCCCAGGTCTAGGGCTCTTTAATTGCTTGCTACCTCATCTTAATATATGCACTTTTAAAGATTCATACCTGATTTCTTTTAACATTCCACTCATGCTAGATTAATTGCCTTGCTTAGAACTTTCATATTTAGTTTTTTTCTGCCTTTGTTTTTGCTCTGTAATGCTTTTTCTGTTCTTTTGGGACATCCAGTGTCATCTCTAAAGGGGAAACAACTTTATTTTTTTGTGAAATCTCTCAACTTTTAAATTTTGGCAACTAATTCAGTTAAAACTTGCTGTCTCCCATGTCTAAAAAACATTGTAACCTCATAAAGACTTCTTTGACCATTCCTCTTTCCTCCTGTGAAGTTAATTGCTCAGTTTTTGTGTAGTCTCATATGTCAGCTCATAATTTTCAAATTGTTATAAAAGAATTCAAGTACAAATAGTAATGTATCAAAGTTTTTTTTTTTTTAAACTCATAAAAACTGGTTCAATGAGGAATTGGGAATTGTATAATAGCTTAATATGGAGTGCTATAGCCTTTGGGGTAATCTTCTCTACTGGAATAGTTTACCTTTACATTTATGGAGTTATAAACTGCCTGGGCCCTAATCGGTTGTAAGTAGGAAATCAAATAATCAGGTGACTTACTAGAAAATGCTCTAGCATGACAGTATAAGTCACACAGTCATCTTTGTATCTCATTTTAGGTTTTGAGTAATTTGTCTGAATACATGCTAATTTTTATATTATTAGTGGCCAAGCACCTCTTTATATTTTCTCATTTTAAAATGTTAATTTTTCCAGCATCACTAATAGAAGATTCAGACCAATATTTTTTGGCCTGTTTGTAAATGAGCACTGTTTCCATATTGAACTATCTGCATTAGCGTTCTGTTAGAAATGCTAATTCAACTTGAATTTAATGTGTTCTCAGTGTATGTACAATAATAGCATTTATAGGACTTAAATATGTTGAACAAAGTCAGTAAAATATCATTTGATTAGCTTGGTTTTGAAGTTTAAATAGGAGTTTCAGGTAGAAAGGGGAGAACAAACCAGGTAGAGTGACCAATATATATACTGCTTTAGGACTTGAGTCTGGGTTATTGTCAATGACCTCAAGTTTCTAACCCATTTCTGGTCTCCCCCTTCCCCCTGCTTTATTTTAATTCAGGTGGAGTATTGCTGACATAGTTATTTTCATAAAAACTGTTTGATCGTATTCTTTCCCTGCTTGAAAAATCTATATTGCTTCATGTTGCCAACACAATAGACTTCATTTTGCTTGGTCTGGGAGCTCTTCCGCTATTTGGTCTCTCAACCCTTGATTTACTCACAAGTCAAATTGGCTTCTCCTTTCCCTTCAGTTCTGCCTGGCCAAATCCTACATTTTCTTTCAGACTTTATTTCTTTATTCCAACAATATGACTGTCCGTATAGTCTAACTGAGGAGGTTCTCTTGTCTTAAAAGTTTGGTTGTATTTGTTCATAGAAATATGCAGTTATATGCCCTGTATGATAATTCTGTGGGTGGGTTGTCTCAGTTTCACCTGGAAGGCAGCAAGCCACTTTTCATACTAGATCACATGTAGTGCTTCCTATAGAATTTTTAAAAATATACCCCACATGTCAATATATTTTTATATTTGTAGACCTGAAAAATGTCTGAAAATTCCAGTGACAGTGATTCATCTTGTGGTTGGACTGTCATCAATCATGAGGTATGCTATTTAATACGTCAATATATGAGGTATGCTATTTAATACCTTAATATTTAATATGCTATTAATACTTTTAATGCTATTTAATACAAATAAGGCAATTTGTAATATTACAGTGTTAGTGGTGTAAGCTGGGCTTTTTGAAGGCCATTATTTTTTTATGTTGAAGCCTAAGGTTCCATTGTCCATAGCTTGGACACTTTTGCACCCATATTAAACTTCATTACTGAAAACTCTTAACGAGCAGTATCTTTTGCATTATAGTACATTGCTTTCCTCAGCTTTGAGACATTAGGCAAATATTTATTGAAGGTTTATTATTGTGTAGGGCCTGCACCTTACTTACATTCTCATAGAATTGTAAACAACCGTCTGTGGTATAGATTGTTTTCATTCTCATTTCATAGTTGAGAAAACTAGAGATTAGAGAGGTTAAGTAATTTGGCCAAATTTTATAACTAGGAAATGCTGGCTGCATTAAAACACACCAGAAAGGAGCATGGAGAACATATGTTCTACTTTTGGTATGCTATGTTATGTTATGTTATGTTATGTTATGTTATGTTATGTTATTAGCAGAACTTGACAGAAACAAGGCTATGGCCAGAACTCTTTAAAAAAATGAATATTCTTACAGAAGTATGATGTTATATGACTAGTATATAATAAGCATTAATTTCTTTTCCACATTGGTAATATATGTTCATTGTAGAAAAATCATAAAATATTGATAAATAGAAGCAATAAGTTAAAAGTCATCTATATTTAAAGTTTTAATGGATTTGTCTACAGTTTTCCTATTTGTTTTTAGGATCTCTTAAGGCTTGACTTGTTTTCCTTGACTAATAAAAGTTTTAAATGGTATTTTTTATAATTACTTTGATAATTTAAGGCTTAGACAGTTGGTTACTCCTGTCTTCTAAAAATCACTATTAACCAAAGAAGGATTTTTTTTTTTTCTGTAGTATAGTTGGAAAATTTAATAGCAGCTGTACCAATTGAGATTGGGGTGGTTTCTTTTTTAAATAAGTGACTTTTCTGTTTTTAACCTGTTTTATACAAAGCTTAGATCAGCTCCCATAGCAGCAACTTTTCCTTCAAGGATAATTAACATTATAGGAACAAGGAAGCTGTGGGAGTCTTACTTAGGATTCTGCATTGTGAAGCAAGGCAGGAAGCCTCTAATGCACTTAGCCAAGTGTGTCAGTAGGGTGCTTCTGTTGGAGATAATCTTGTCACAGAGTAGATCAGATTCGTATTTTCATCCCTCTTCCCTCTGTATCTAGTTATCCAGTTCTACTCTTTCTTGCTAATGTCTCTTACATGTGTTTCCTTTCCTTTTCCATTGCTACCATTCTGTTTTAGGCCATTCTGTTTTGTGTCCCTTGCAGTCCCCAATTCAGCCCTACCCTGTTTCTGTCATTTCCCTACCACTTTAGGCATTCCTAGAGTCTTAACATTCAGAATTCTCCTTAGGACTAAACTCAAAACCTACTCCTTTAATGAATTCTTTTAATTTTTGCTGTTTTGAGTTATGTATATTAGGAGAACTTAGACCTTTCAGTTTCATGGATCAGTAAATCACAAAAAATTGGGAGAGGAGGGGCATGAGGATAGGTAGAATCAACTTAGTGGTTAACTTTATTTTACTAATTAAGATATGAGAAAAAACTGTAAGATCCACTATTTTCTTAAAGAGAAGGTAGTTGACATCAAAATAGGGAGGACAACCTTGGAAGAATAAAGAATAATCTAAAATTTTATAGAGAAAATTTACTCCATCAATTCTATAGATACATTTTAATCCTTGCCTTTAGACTTTTAGTTCTGCATTGCCATAGTAAATAGTTGTTTGCATGTGGAAATTTCTCTGAATAGGTTGCAAATTTGAATTTTGGAATTGAGGTTTTTATACCTCATAACACATGGCAAAGTGCCTTGCATAGTACCTTCGTAAATGTTGAGTAGAAGTAAATTCATAGAAATAGCAAAGCTTAAAAACCTACCCTCTGTGATCAAATTAATTGCTTGGGCTTATAAAATAGAGTACAGCATTTGACTTTTGGCTGACTTCTCTTAGAATCTAACCCTGTGATTCCATTCTGCTGTTTCCCTGACATAGGCCATTATGGACTAAATTGAATAAAAGGTAGTCAGATTAGATACTGTTCCCTTTGAAGTATGGCAGCATCCAGGACTTTTAACAATGGAAGCATCTACATGTAGTGAAACCCAGCTTTGGGCTTGATTTGGTAGACATATAACTGATGATCATTTTTTCCCTAGGGGTCTGATATAGAGATGGTGAATTCTGAACGTGGCACAGCCAGTGACAGCTGTGAGCTTGCTCCAGAATGCACATCTTTAGAGCAAGAGGAGCTACAAGTATTGCAATCAGAGGAAGGAGGTACGATGTTAAAAGGAGTCTGATTTTATTTTTTTTAAATAGGATGTGTGAACAATACTTGCATTCTTTCTAGTCAGGCAGCCTTTCTGGCTAATCAGATACGGTCACTAAATGACTAAAATTTTCCTGTGGATTGGGTAGTGACACCAACCAGTGGTTTATTTGCAGCTGTAGTATGTATTTCAGCCTCCGTATAAACTCTTTGATAATGCAAGTGTAACCAGTAACTAAACACTACTAATTTTAAGACTAGTGATGTACAAAATACAAGAGATTTACTAAACTCTTTTTTAGTTAGCATCACACTTCAAATTACTTTTGGTAAGAGGTGGTAAAAAAAGGCATTTAACTGCTTTACTCTTCATTTTTAAATGACTTCTTAAACAGTTTTAAAAAATTGCATTAAAATGTAAATAGAACATATTCTCCTCAGGAGAATAAAGTGGATGCGTCATGTCTAGAAGTAATGATGGTTTATACCTGTTAATCTTGTTTTCAGCCTGTGTATTGATTATTCTCATTTGAACAGTGATCCTCATCTTTGATAGGTCAGATTTTTCTCCCAAGAAATACACATACTCACATATGTAAAAGTATTTCCAGACTTCCTTGGGAGTTCTTGGACCCAAGTCCACCTTTGCTGAAAGACTTAATTTCAGATTAATACTCTATTAGGGGCTATGTAACACATACAGATGGCAAAGTTTTTCTTTTTCCTCCTCTGTTTTTTTTGGAGGGACTAAATTCTATGAGAAATACACACATTAATGACAGAAAAAAATGATGAACAAAACAAATTTTAAGTCACCCTTAATTCTTTTTATCTGGAGATAACTGCTATACATAAAAATTGATAAAATTAATAATAATCTTCTTAAATTAATGTAATAAAATATGCAAATGCATATAATGTTTGGTATATGTTCTTGGCTGTGCATAAAATTTATGTTTATCATGTATTATTTTAATATTTTTAACTTCTATGAAAATTTTATAGCCTTTTGTATGAAAAATAGAATTGTATGAACTCTAGGGGTTTTTTTGTACATTTTTTTCTTTTAGGAGTTTCTTATAAAATATATCTCCTGTAGTGACATTTTGTTTTTCTGTGTTCTTTTGAATCCTTATTTTTTATAGTCCTTTTCATGGCAAAGAACTCATAATTTGAAGCTGTAGTTTTGTTTGTTGAGTTACCAGGTATTGACAGTCATTAGAATAGTGCTACTTTTAGGAATTCTGAATAAACTAAGAGTTCAGGAAATGTACCATCAGATGTCTGAAAAATGTTTTCCCATATTAACAGATTTTTACAAACACCTTAAATTTAGTACTTTGGTATTGTACAGTAGAGATTATGTTGTTTACTTAGAGATTGTATTGTTTTTTTAATAGAATTTAAATGAGTTCAGTTCGGTATCTAAAATTATCCTCTGACAATTTCAAATAATTATATTTGAAATACAGAGATGTTTTTAGCAACAGTAGAGTGATGTTATGATTGTATATGACATTTCATTAAATCCACTTACAAAATTAGGAATAGATTTTATGTACTCAGATTATAATATATGTGGCCTATAAAAAGTCAGTTAAGTATAATTGATTGAATTGATCTTTGCTTTATATCAGAGAGTAGCCAAAATGGCACAGTGTTAATGGGAGAAACTGCTTATCCAGCTTTGGAGGAAACGAAGTCGGCACTTGAGGTAAACATATGTTTTACTCTGTGGATATATGGTAAGCAATATTCCTTAGGGAATATTAAGGAATAATTAAGGTTTCCCTTTCTAGTTATACTTTTATTCCTCTTTGAATTATGCAACATTTATTAAAAATTTTGAGATTCCACAGATTGGTCACTTTTGTGATTAGCGTTAGCTTCTGTTTCAACTCTTAAGTGAAATGCCTTTTAATTTACAAAAGTAATTTCTTGGAAATGTGTGAAAGATCTGTTCATTTACTCTCTAATATAATTTTACTTTGAAGTAGATTACATTCTTGAATTATACTGAGAAATTAAGTTATTAGGACTGATCTCTAAAAATGAAGATTCGTTTTTAAATTTGAGAACAAACAAAATCTTGTTTTTTGGTGTTTTACTTGACTTCTAGATAAAACTAGTTTATATGATTTTTACATGGCATAGCTATTGAAATTTATTACATATGCAACCAGAGAAATTTGTAATCAGTCTTTTACGGGCTTCCTGACTATAGAATTATGCTCGAATAAACCCATGGAACTGGTGAGAAATGAATCCTCTTTTCCATGGTCCTTGTGTTTTAAAGGTGAGCTTTTTAGTTTCTGTAGCCCATGAAAATTAGGCAGCAGTTTGATCTAATTCTGACAGAGATAATCGTCAAGGGGGTTGATGGTGTTTTCAATCTGAAAGATGAGTCTACTCCTGAGTAATCTTTGTCTTTTGGGCAGGGCTCATATCTTTTATTTTAAGCCTAAATTACCATAGCACTTAGTACTGTTGTACACTTTGAACTGCATAGAAAACATAAGGCTCTTAAATAATTGTTAAATTTACTGTTTTTAAAATTATTCCTCAGAGAGAAGAAAAGTCGTCAGAAGACCATGTCTATTTTGGAACTGTCAGTGATGATTCTGATATTGTTACCCTTGAGCCACCTAAGTTAGAAGAAATGGGAAATCAGGAAGCTATAATTGTTGAAGAAGCACAGAGTCCAGAAGACTTTAACATGGGCTCTTCTTCTAGCAGCCAGTATACATTCTGTCAGCCAGAAACTGGTAAGAACTGCGTAAAGAATACACTGATGACAGACTTAAGTTCTCCTATGACCACCTTTTATATATATAATGGTCAAGTTTTTAATATATTTGAGATTTTTTTTGTAAAACCTACTATTAAATCTGGTGTTTTCTTACATTGTAGGACTTAGAGTACAATTGCTATAACAATAAATAACAACATCTTTTATTAAGTGAAAGATGAAAAAAATATCTTCAAGGAGATTTGTTACTGTCTGAAACACTCAAATGCATTTGATACATTTTTTAGATCTTTAAGGGTGGGAGATTGTGCCATTGTAACTAAAAACAGGAGAAAGTTAAGGTTTCTACTTACTTACAAATTTTATATTCTAGAAATAAGCTTATTAATTGAAGTCTTTTAGATTCTTTCAGTTATTAATCATTTAACAAACATTTATTGGATGCTACTATGTGCTAAACAGGGTTCAAAGAGCTGGCAGCACAGCAGCATCCCAAAGCCTCTGACCTTTGTATCTTTCATTTTAGAGTGAGTTATGAAAGGTTCCTATTTTAAGTCATATTATTAATGCAGTTCATGCCTACTGTTCAGATAATGATTTGGAAGTTAAAATGTGAGTTACTGAGCTAATTCCTTTCTATATTTCTTTGGCTCATTTGGAGGGATGTATATAATAACGTCTTTTCACATGGACATAAATATTTAGACACAAAGTTACTGGAAGATAAACAGACCTGGAATTAACTCACACTTATTAACCAATAACTTGAGCAGTAGCTCAAGGATGAATTGTGGGAAAGACAAGTTGGTGCACTGCTAAGGGATTCCAAAATGTCCTAATTTGATGGAAAAATAGGGACGTGTCTATTTTGGATCATTTTCTTAGAATTTACCATTCTTTAATACTTAACATTTGCCAGAATCAGACAAATGGAATTTCTCTTATTCCACTTTAAGCTAAAAAAATGTCAAGTTGAGATTTTTAGCTATCTCGTTTAATGGTGAGTTATTTTCAGTTAGTGTACAAGAGCTTTTCATTCAAATATTTAAATACTCAACTGGCATTCTTAGTGGTGGTCAGCCTTTGCCAGAATGTATACGTAGTACATTTATTACAAGGACTAATGAAATGATTTTAGAACCTTTTTTGTTCATCAGATTTTATTTTGTTTAAATCCAGGATTCATGCTGTATTCAAGTAGTCTTCTTTCTTTCCATCCTTCCTTTTTTTTGGAAAACTATAGATGCTGGTTTAATTTGAGAATATTCATGGGCCAGAAAAAGTAGTCACATTGAAGCAGGAGTAGCAGAAGAGTCCAATCAGACATCTAAGAAATTGATGCTATAAACAATTTTTCTCAGGAATTTGGACACTTCAAAGCACATTATTCTAGTTTTTATCTCCATTCTGAACTTGGACTTCTTGGGGATTTTACAGTTTCAGTTAAGAGAAATATTTTATTAGGAGTATTTTTATCCATTGCTATCTCTCTGAAAGGAGTAAGTTATTTCAATAAAGTATTACAAAGTAATAAGAAAAAAGGACATTTTGGATTACGTTGAAAATACTATATAGAAATCCATTGCTAAGAGTCTTGTTTTCTCTCTCTTATCTCCTATTTTTCTTGGTTTAATTCCTGACTGCCTATTTCCTGGTTATTTTGATTTTCCTTTCCCTTCTCCATCTCTGTAGGATTTCATCTTCAGGTTTTTTCTTCTTCTAAATTAGATTCTTGGGACAATATACTTTTTGTTTATTTGAGAATACTGTCCACTGCTGCCAGAGGATTCTCCCCCAAGAAAGCAAAGTTGGTAGCTGTAGAAAAGTTTGTATTGCATATGTTTTTTTTAAAAGGTGTGATTGTAAAATTTTGATGGAGCACAAATAACGATGTTAAGTGATAATTAAAATAAGTATTTTCAATTCTCTTTTTCCTTTTTAGTCTTTATAACAAAGCTTTATACATCTTTTTTTCCTGTTTATTCACAAAAGAAAGGTGGTGGGAGAAGCTGTGGAAGATTCCTGAATGCATAAGGGGATGGGATGATCAGCTGAAACACCATGTTCCTAGCCAACTCGCTTTCCAAGGTGGTGTGACTAAATCTGATCAGCTTTTCCAGAGCTGAGTGTGCCTAGTCACATTTACTATTTACTTAGTGCTTTAAAGATATCTGTTGTCATCTGTGATACTCTAAACAGGTGTTCAAATTGGTCTTGTAATAAAGCTGGCTGAGCTTACTGCATGCCTTTGCGTTGCCTGCATCTTGGACTGTGGGCCAAATTAAGCTTTGGAAGAAATTTAAAACCAAAATATTTTAGCTGTCCTATGTATGGGTTAAAAAAGATGGAAGCATTAGATAAGGAGGTGAATTTATTAATATAGATTAGGCTGCCTTGTTTACTTAGAATATATAATGATGGTGATATGCTAATGTAGAATTAAATAAATTTAATTTTGTGACATTTCAAATGAAATTTGAAAGGAATCTTGACGAATTGTTTTTGCATTTATCCATCTTAATACATATTGCCAGAGAGTCTGACTTAAATGCTCCAACCATGATCTTGAATGCCTTTGTATTATGTAATGCTTTGTTTAAGTCTTCCTTTCTTTCTCTTTGTCCAAGAAATGTAACCTCACAGCTGAGGCGACGGCATCTGGGAAAAACTAGTGATCAAGAATAACCAGATAAACATGATGGGCATAAGGGTCATGACCAAAAGATCTCTCAGTGGCATCTGTATCACTAAATATTAGGAATATTCATTCATTCAGTAGTTCTTTTTGTCTTTGTGTTTGTTGTTGTCAGTGTGAAAGTTACCTGAATTCCTCTGTGATCCATCTTTAAAAAGTATTGCCTAACCTAAGTCACCAACTTTCCTGTGGCATGGTTATCCTGTCTTCTGAAGAACCATTTTACTTTTTTGAAGCATGAATGTTTGTTATTTTGGAGCTCTTTGTATAACATTGAGGTTCACATTTATCCTTTTGGTGCTGTTTTTTTTTTTATTCCTCTAACTGGCCTGTGGAAATTGTTACCAAGCTATCTAACCTTCTGTGTTAACATATAGTTTATTGATTGATGGAGCGGTGTTAACAAATTATTAATTTGAAAAAACCAAAGGTGATTTTTTTAGTGGATATACCAGGACTTGAGATTTCTTGTGGCTTTTTTTTGTTGTTGTTGTTGTTCTTTACTATTCTTTTCATAAAGGAGCAGCACCAGACTAGTCCTTAATATCGGAGATAGCTGTTGTGTCACTTCCTCATGCTGACATATTTACTAGAGGGTAAAATTAATAACCTTCTAGTAAGAGTGGCAGTCGAAGGGAAGGGCTCATCTGACTTCTGGATACCTGTGTTAAACTATAGTGCTTTGAACCTTGATTGTGGACTCAAGGAATGGAAATGAAACTAGGGTCCAGATACACCCAAGAAAACTTTAGGTAGTTGTTGTACTTTGTAAGTCACAGGAACTGTTTGTATACCTCCCTGTGTCCCTTCAACAGTTGAGCTTAAATTGCCTCTATTTGAAATTGAAAGAAGAGATTGACAGTTTTTTTTCCTTCCAGAAACAGTATCTGTTTATGGTTCTAATAGCAAAGAAATTTAATAGACTATGAGAATGATTGTTCTAACAGTATAAACTTTAAGAGAGGTTTGAAAAATAAAACCAGATAGACCCTCAAAGGCACAGACTATGATTGATTCTTGTGTATCACAGTTGAAATCTTTGATGTTTATGGCTTTATGTTGATAAACTTGAGTGTTTGTGTTCTTTTGTTTTTGTTTTTGGCTGTCTTATGTAAAAGGGCATGTAGGGATGGCATTGATTATTCTAAATCATATTTACTAGAAGAACTATTCTAAAATTTTTAATATTTACGTTTTTCTTTTTAAAATAGTATTTTCATCCCAGCCTAGCGACGACGAATCAAGTAGCGATGAGACCAGTCATCAGCCTAGTCCTGCCTTTAGACGACGCCGTGTTAGGAAGAAGACTGTTTCTAGTTCTGACTCTGAAGAACGGCTACTCCCCGAACAAGAAACCGAACCCTCTAAGGAGTTGCATAAACGCCAGTTCAGCAGTGGTCTCAATAAATGTGTTATACTTGCTCTGGTGATTGCAATCAGCATGGGATTTGGACATTTCTATGGTAAGTATTTGAAAATTGGTTATATAAAAATTGATGGTCTAGTGTATGGACCCTTACTAAGAGTGAGGAATTCTGGGATCTGTTTTCAGTGTCCTCATTAAATATATAACCTTGCCATCTGTTTGAGCCTCAGTTTTCTCACTTGGAAATGGGGATAGTGCTGCCTATCTCACAAAGCTGTTTTTCACTGAAGTTTGGTGGTATTTATTTAAGAAATGTAGCATCCATGTTTTTTTTTTTTCTTTAAAGAAAAAGATTAAAAATCTGAAGTGCTTACCACAAAGGACATCATTTTAATTTAGAATCACAAACTAGCTTTAATTGTGGCTTTATTTGGAAGATTATTTAAATCTCCACAGGCCAGTTGAAATGGTTGAAATGGTTATATTTGAAATGTCAAAATAATTGGTGCTCATTATTTTTCCCCTCAGGTTTTATGCAAACATTATATTTTGTGACATTTGTTGCTGCTTCCATGATCCATATGAATTGAGAATTTATTTTTTTATAATTCATTATTATACTTTTCTCATTGTTGTTCTTGTTAGTGTTTATGTATATTGATCATCTTTAATGCAAAGCCCTTAAAAGTGTTTGGATGAAAAGAGGAGGGAATTCCATATGGTGTTATTTTTCATTTGGGAGCCTAACTGTTGAATCTTAGTTAATGTGATTGTTTCTACAAAGATAAGACTGTTTGAGAACTGAGCATTCACACTCTTTGCTGTATTAGAATTTTGAAAAAAACACATGAAGCAAATGTTTTAGATCTTGTCACTTTTACAGATTTCAATTTGCCTTACATGAACTTCTGAGTTTTGCTGATATGATCCACAGTTTAACTTTTGGAATATTCCTGTTTTGCTAGTTCCTTTCAACAATGTGTACCTTAATGCAAAATGCACCATATGTTAATTTTTGGAAAAGATACATTATTCAACACAGTGTAATGTTAGAATAAGTGAGACAGTCAATACTTCTTTAAAGTCAGAGTCAATAAAATGTGTTTCTTCTTGTCTAACTTTATATTAAAAAATTAACATTTAGACTCCTGGTGGATATCTGCTTGAATTTAGTACTGAGATACTGTAATTTGTATCCTCCCTTGAAGTTTGTTGTAATGAGATTTGACTTGAAATATATGCTTAATTTTGTTATTTTCTAGCTGGAACAAATGTATGAATGTTTTTTTTGAGCATGATTTCTTTCCCCACAGGTAAACATGGAGGTAACAAAGGAGAAGGTCTTCTCTTAATCTTTTTTTTCTTACTAAAAAAATTGGACAGTGATTTAATGTTAATCCAAATTGCATTAAAACCCCACCAGTTGCATGACCTTTAAGTATTTAGTGGAAAGAATAACTTAGAAACGAGTGCTTTCAAAATTAAGAAACTACTGCTCTGTTTAAAATTTTGGTTACTTGTAAATTTTACTTTAATGATTACATTTAATAAAACATTTTCTTATACTTTTTAAAAGCATCTTTTTGGAATATGAAAGGCCTGGGTAATATGAAATAGGTTTGCATCGTGATGAGATTAGCTCAGTGAACATATAAAAACTTCTCTGACAGTTTTTCAAGGTCACTATTTAAAGGACATCACATTTTTTTCTTAATTCTGGCACTTATCTCAACACTTTAAGAGCTCTTTTGAGTTGATTTCAGAGCCAGTTTGAATTTCTCATGCACCATGAAATTAGTCATCGCATTCCATAATCTATCATTTGGTTACTAATTATGTAACAAAACATCCCATTAAGTGAATCACTCCGAACATTCACCAAGCTTGGCTCTGTATGAGCTTGGAGAATCAGACCTTTCCTAGAAGGAAAGGAAAACTAGCAGGAGTGAGGATAGTAAAACAATGTACTACAGATAATATGGTACTGCTTTAGGTTCTGAAGGTGCTTACAAAAGTTAAAAAAATTTTTCATGTTTGAAGCACCTGTCTTCCTTACTCTTTTTATACATGTCGGCTATCCATATTCTAAATCAACAGTGGAGTTCAGTTGATTCGATTTTCTCATGGAGTTGCTTTAAGTATTGATAGGCTACCCTGCTCTTCAGACATTGTAACAGAATATAACTAAGTACTAAGTTGTGTGGCACAGACAAGAATTATAGCTCAAAGGCTATACTTACTGAGTCATCCTGGAGGTGGTAGGATTTGAGCCGGGTCTGGTCTTATGCTTATGCTAGGTAGAAGGAAAGTGGATTGTTGCAGCAACGGAGAACATGATAATCTGAATGTAAACTTTGCTGGGTTTGGGAGCAGTGAGAAGACTGGCTGGACTATAGCAGAGGAGGTAAATCAGGCTACATTAAGACAGATGTCCAACGCATGCTGTGTAATAGTACTGCAAATTCAGATCTCAACACATAGTTTTAGGTTATTTTCCAAGGGGGTGAAGGAATTCATCCTGTCAGCAGTTTGAAAACAAAGAGGTTTTCTGTTATTTGGGGAACTACAAATGAATTTTCAACATTTAAAAAATCTGAAATTCTTTTGAGTAATATTGAAACAAATTTACCATGCTTTTATAAATTGGAAAATTAAAAGAGAGGAAGTGAACCCTAACAGAAGAATATCAGAGCTGGTAACAGTTGTTTATGATTTGGCAAAAGTTTTCTCTTTACTATTTCTCAAGATTATTGAAGAAATCAAAGGTTCTTTTTTTTTAGCAGTAGGGGAAGAAGTAGTAAACTATCATTACATCCTTTCATTCCAAATTCTGTGATGTCTTTACATAATAGAATTCCACTGTAGATGTTAATGTCATGGTTGCCAAATGCCTTTTGCTTTATTTTTTTTAATGTTTACTTTATTTTGAGAGAGAGAGAGCGCGCACTTGCACGCATGAGCTGGGGAGGGGCAGAGAGAGGAGAGAGAATCCCAACAGGCTCCACGCTGTCAGCGCAGAGCCCGACATGGGGCTCAGTCCCATAAACCGTGAGATCATCACCTGAGCTGAAATCAGGAGCTGGATGCTGAACTGACTGAGCCACCCAGGCACCCCTTTTTGCCTTATTTTTGACTTAGTGTTTTATTTTGTTTTTTTCCCTCTCATGCATGAGGAATGTAGCAGCATGTGAACAGCATGTCTTGGTAAATTAACATTTTGGTTTTTAGGGTGAAAACTTAGAGACTCCTAGTTGGTTTAAGATTTTTCACTGCTGGGATGGGGATGGTAGCACTCTAGCACAAACCTAACTGATGCAGAATTTTTAAAAGATTTGGCTGTGAGAAGGGTAGGTAATCACAGCCAATTATTTTCCTTGCTATACCTTTTGGGCTGTGTTACATCATTTAGGCAAAATGTAGTGAGAAAAAATAGACATTTTTATTTTTCCTTATTGATTATATCCTGTGAATGGATTTCATGGTTTGTTTGTTTCCCTGTTGAAGACAACATTTTTTTATACCTCAGCCATCTCTCAAAAACAACAAACTTGAGTGCCCTTGTTATGGTAGACTGGCTTGTTTTAATCAAAATGATAGTGAACTGCTTAAGTATCTGTGGATGTGTGCTAAATTAAAAAAAAAATGCATTAACCTACTTGGCCTGATTTATATTAACATTTATCTACCACCATTTGATGAATGACATCATGAGATTTTACTTATTCATTTTTCAGGCACAATTCAGATTCAGAAGCGTCAACAGTTAGTCAGAAAGATACATGAAGATGAATTGAATGATATGAAGGATTATCTTTCCCAATGTCAACAGGAACAAGAATCTTTTATAGATTATAAGGTAGGTACTACTAACAAACTTTATAAAAAAGACTTGTTAGCCAATAATTATTGTGCTGTTCAGATACAAGTACAAAGAAGATTATTAGTGAGTAAATATACTATTGTAATTGTAGATTATGTACTGTGTCCTAGTCACTGCTGTGAGTACCTCACATACAGTATTACTCTTATTGCTCACCACAGCTCTGTTAATTAAGCAAGTATTAACTTCATTTCATAGATGGGAAAGTGGGAAAGAGGTTCAAGAAAGCTAACTTTTCCAAGGCTAGCAACTGGCAGAGCTGAATTTATCTGACACCAAAGATGTTATTTCTGATTATTATAATTAACATTTTTAATTGATATATATAGAAAACATTGTTATTAGCATTATTTTTATAGAACTGAACAAAACATTTCCAATCAGTGAGAAAGAGGAGTTTGTAGCCTCTCTCTAAGATCTTTCCTTCATCAAGGGAAATAAAGTAATCAGCCAGTCCTTTTTTTTCTTTGGTTTCTTGTTGGATCGGATGGAAGAGAGAGCATGTTCTACTTCCCACCGAAAACTTACCTACCACCCAGCAGCTCTTTTAATACCTGTGTGGGTATGAGGACCAGCGCGATAGCTGGTCTCCTATCTGGTTCATCCATAAGAAGGGCATAGGGCTTGCAGAACTCAGGGTAGAAAAGTAAACTGTTGCTTTTTTCTCCCATTCCTTTAAATTTCCTTCAGTTGATGTGTGTATCCCTTATAGGGTCACATTACATTTCCTTAAAAGAATCCCACTTGACATCTGAATTCTTTCAGACAGGGACTACTCAAGTTATTTGTTAATAGTGTAGTTTTTCCTACCTGGATCAAAGGATGTTGTAAAAAGAGTAGCCATTTTCTTCTTTACCATCGTGGTTTCTGGTTCCATAGGATGATGTTGACTTTTAGGAGACTGACCCTGCATAGATCTTCACTGAGTCAGTTCTTGCAGATCTCTTATCTCCAGCTGTTAAATGTGGCTTTGAAGATCTTCATGGGAGACCTGCCCCTGGATTTGCTTATCAGGCACTTAATTCAAGACTATGGAGTTTACTGAATGCAGAATATACCCTGCAGTCATTCTGTGGCCCCTTATGCTTTTGCATTTAAAGATAATGCTACATTACTCTGTACTACCCTGTGGTCCACTTCCATTGCATACATGAAACTTGTTTTCTCTCTCATTTGGAGAGCAGATAAAATGATGATAATGAAATTTTAAATTTTAATTTGTTCTTTGAAGACTGAAGACAGTGAACCATCCATTTCAGATGGTTATCTTTCAAGTGGAAATACTGTCATTCTCTTTATTTAATTTTTTTATTAAAAAATTTTTTTTAAACATTTATTCATTTTTGAGAGACAGAGAGTGACAGAGTGTGAGTGGGACAGAGAGATAAAGGGAGACACAGAATTCGAAGCAGGCTCCAGGCTCTGAGCTATCAACACAGAGTCCTATGCGGGGCTCAAACCCATGGACTGTGAGATCATGACCTGAGCTGAAGTCGGACGCTTAACCGACTGAGCCACCCAGGCACCCCAATATTGTCATTCTCTCTCTCTCTCTCTCTCTCTTTTTAAAAAAATTTTTTTAATGTTTATTTTTTTGAGAGAGAGTGCGAGCAGGGGAGGGGCAGGGAGAGACAGGGAGATACAGAATCCGAAGCAGGCTCCAGGCTCTGAGCTGTCAGCACAGAGCCCAATGTGGGGCTCGAACTCAAAAGCTGTGAGATCATGACCTGAGCCGAAGTCAGACACCCAACCGACTGAGCCACCCAGGTGCCCCCTGTCATTCTCTTAAAGGACTTTTTTTTTGTTTCTTGTATATCAGATTTTTTTTTTGTCTGATTCAAATGAATAACCATAATGTCTGTGGTAAATTAAGTAAAATTTAAGTGTCATTTGCTGATTTATGCACAAGATACTCTAACTGATTAGATAATGCTATAACAATTAACTTGTTTAAGCATATTGTTTAGTTTCTTGCTGTTTTGGTGAAAGTTTATTACTAATAACATCTTGAAAGAAAGATCATTCAAGGCTACTTTGAAATGCAGCAAAATTCTGTAAAACTAATTGAACATGATTTTTTTTCTCTATCAAGGGTGCTGACTTCTAGCTATAATTTTATTTTTATAAAAAATTATCTTCACTTAAGGGTCCGAGAAGCCTCTAGTCCTGCCTAAATTCTCTTTAGGAGACTTCTCAGGAGAGATTAGAGTCCTGTAGTCAAAAGATAGAAGACCTGTCTCCTTTTCTTCTAACTTGTAAGTGGACCTAGAAACCATTAAGGCTTTAATATGATTATGGGAAATAGTAATCACTAATAAACACTAATCAGAAGTACTCCTAGTTCTATTTTAGAAATCTTACTAGGGATAAACTAGGCTATAGCTAATTTTTTTCCGGTCTTTAAATTCTTCCCAACATGCTGTGTTGTTGTTGTTGCTGTTTTTTTATTTTTAATGAAACATTTCATTTTATATATATTTTTTAAGTAGGCTTTACACCCCTGGGGCGCCTGGGTGGCTCAGTCAGTTGAGCCTCCGACTTCGGCTCAGGTCATGATCTCATGGTCCATGAGTTCAAGCCCCCTGTCGGGCTCTTTGCTGACAGCTCGGAGCCTGGAGCCTGCGTCAGATTCTGTGTCTCCCGCTCTCTCTGACCCTTCCCCATTCATGCTCTGTCTCTCTCTGTCTCAAAACTAAATAAACATTAAAAAAAATTTTTTTTTAAGTAGGCTCTACACCCCAGCATGGAGCCCAGTGTGAAGCTTGAACTCATGATTCCAAGATCAAGACCTGAGCTGAGATCAAGGATTGGTCACTTGCACACTGAACCACCCAGGGGCCCCAGCTATGTTATTATTTTGATGTAGCTCTGTGCTGTGCATTTTCTTCCATATGAACCTTTTTATTTTTACATCTTGAAATACATACATATACACTACAAATACATATACTGCATAAAGGGTAGTCTGCAGAAATAGACACGTGGGGCTCCTGGCTGGCTCAGTCGGTAGAGTGATCTTTGTTCTTGGATCTTGATCTTGGTTGTGAGTTTGAGCCCCACACTGGGTGTGGAGATTACTTAAAAATAAAATCTTAAAAAAAATAGATACTAAAAATTTATGAGTATTGGTTATATATGATTTCATCTTACAGATTTAAATTGAGCTTTTAAATAAGGCATTTGACATTTTTCTTTCTTCTCTTTCAAAAAAATTTAGTCATTGAAGGAAAACCTTGCAAGATGTTGGGCCCTTACTGAAGAAGAGAAGGTGGCCTTTGAAACTCAGAAAAAGAACCTTGATACAGAAAATCAGTATTTAAGAATATCTCTGGAGAAGGAAGAAGAAGCCTTATCTTCATTACAGGAAGAGTTAAGGAAACTAAGAGAACAGATTAGGCTATTGGAAGATAAAGGGACGGGTACTGAATTAGTTACAGAAAATCAGAAACTTAAGCAGCATCTGGAAGAAGAAAAGCTGAAGACACACAGCTTCCTTAATCAAAGGGAGACTCTTTTGGCAGAAGCAAAGATGCTAAGGAAGGAACTGGAGAGAGAACGACTGATAACCATGGCTTTAAAGGTGGAACTCCAGCAGTTAAGCTCTAGTGAATCATATGGCAACCCAGACTCTCCGAATGTATTGACTGAAAAAAAGGAAATAGAAATCTTACGGGAAAGACTCACTGAGCTGGAGCAGAAGCTAAACTTTGAACAGCAGCGTTCTGATTTGTGGGAAAGGCTGTATATTGAGGCAAAAGATCAAAATGTAAAACAAGAAACTGATGGAAAAAAGAAAGGGAGCAGAGGAAACCACAGGGCTAAAAATAAGTCAAAGGAAACATTTTTGGGTTCAGTTAAGGAAACATTTGATGCCATGAAGAATTCTACCAAGGAGTTTGTGAGACATCATAAAGAAAAAATTAAACAAGCTAAAGAAGCTGTGAAAGAAAATCTGAAAAAGTTTTCAGATTCAGTTAAATCCACTTTCAGGCATTTCAAAGATACCACCAAGAATATCTTTGATGAAAAGGGCAATAAAAGATTTGGTGCAACAAAAGAAGAAGCAGCTAAAAAACCGACAGTCTTTAGTGAATATTTACACCCACAGTATAAGTCACGTACACAAAACCAGAATAATAGAGGCCCTACTATGCAAAGAGAGGGAAGGAAAGAAAAGCCAATTCACTTTGAAGAATTTAGAAAAAATACAAAATCACAGAAATGCAGTTCTGAGCATGACTGTAGTGCAAATTTTGATTCTTTCAGAAAGTCTTGTTCTGGTGTATTTGAATGTGCTCAACAGGAATCCATTAACCTTTTTAATATGAAAGTGTTGAATCCTGTAAGGATAGATGAATTTAGACAGTTAATTGAAAGGTATTTATTAGAAAAACTGGATAGTTTTCATCACTGGAAAGAACTTGATCAGTTCATCAATAAGTTTTTCCTAAATGGTGTCTTTATACATGATCAGAAGCTCTTCACAGACTTTGTTAATGATGTTAAAGATTATCTTAAAGACATGAAGGAATATCAAGTAGATAATGATGGAGTGTTTGAGAAGTTGGATGGATATATATATAGACACTTCTTTGGTCACACTCTTTCCCCTCCATATGGACCCAGGTCGGTTTACATAGCACCATGTTATTATAATAGTTTTTAACATTTATAGATTGGGTAGCATTTTTATCATTTTAACATCTTGGAATGTTACTATCCATAAAGTACTTTTTGTAAAGAAAAAAAAGTGTTATTTGTAAAAGTACTTTATTGCTAGAGAATTTAGAATAAATTAAATGGAAAGATAAAATTTTAATAGCTATTACAAACTGAAAATTTCATATGATCACTTTGACTCGAGCAAATGGTTTAATTTCTGCCTTAAAAATATGTTAAGGAAAAAAGATCCTATTTTAGCCTATCTTGTTTCTTTTCATTATAGTTTATATGAAAAGGTAATTAAGTGAAATTATTTTCTTTTAATCTTTTATTTTTTTACTCACTTTGGGTGAGTAAATTCAGATTTCACTCTGAAATTGGAAGAACTCGTGTGTAACAGTTTGCATCGACCCACTTACTTCTCTAATTCCACTTGCCAACTAAATTATGATACTTAATAGTTAGTACAAAATTATCTTTGATAAAGGTAGAGGCAAACTTAGCAAGCTACAGGTTATAATATGTGTGGCTTATATGCATAATTTCTAAATAAAACTATTCATTGCTTATTAGCTTTATATTCTGTAACCTGAAACTCCTAATCTTCAAATGTTAGCTTTATTTTTTTATCTTTAAGATAGTTATATATTATCTTTCTGAATAAATGTAATGTGTCTATAAAATAATGAGACTGATTCTGGTATCTTTAGTCATTAAATATCTAGTGCCTAAATGAGCAAAACAGTGTGAGGCTGCCCTGATGAAACATGAAAAACTCTTGCCATCAAGGAGCTCACAAGCTTTTGGAGAGTTAGGTAAATGTAAGAAATGAAGTGAGGAATGGAGATATTGTATGTGGTGGCCTCAACCTGGAGATGTTTTGGGAGGCTTCATGAGTGAGGTGGTCTTTGAACTGAACTTCTTTAAACTGGTTTTTGAAGGAGAAATGAGAATTTGTCAAGCAGATAGAGTAGGACATTCTATTCAAAGAGAACTTCATTTGCACACATTTGGAGATGTGAAGACATGTCCTTTTAAGGAGGCAAGGTAGTGCTGGGGTATGAAAGATACAGATCTTTTGTGAAGATCAGAAGGGCTTCATTTTATGCTAAAAGACTTGTTGCTTCATTGCATTTTGGATCATTGGCAATAGCCTGGAGGATTAGTTGGAAAGAGTGAAGCTGGTAGGTGGTCTTTGAAAAAGTACAGACATGAGCTGATGATTAACTAGGTTAATAGTATGAGTGGGAGAGAGACAGATTTGAATAATATATAAGAAGAAAAATTGGTGGTATTTCTTGTGAAAGAGAGGTAGAAAATAACATTTCTTCCAGATTTCTGGGTTGGATCACTAGTTGGATAGTGGCATCACTAAGGTAAGGGATGCGAGGGCATTTTGAGTAAGGGGAATTGGAATTGAGAATTGGGCTTGGAGGTACCTATTGACAGTCACATGGAAAAAATTAGTTGGCCATTAGATACATGACTCTAGTCCAAATTCTGTGTGCATATAGATAGTCTAGGCTGGGGGTGTTTATCAGAATCTTGGGGAACACTAACATGTAAGGGGTTGTGGAGAATGAAGGCTGAGAAGAAGACCATAGAATAGCATCATGAAAATTGAAAGATCATCTCAAGTGAAAGGAATATACAAACGTGTGTCATATGCTTTAAACATTAAACAAGAGAGACTGGATTTCTTGGTTGGGGAATTGGGTGGCCATGAATGGCATTATGGACTGTTTTAGTGAGGTAGTGAAGAAGCCTGATTCTTTAGTGAAGAAGCCTGATTATGGAGTTTGAGGAAAAAAAAAAAAGACTTTCTATTGTTTGTAAGAAATGTATACATATTCCTGCTGAGGGGTGAAGCCAATGGGGAGGGATTGGTTTTGCAGGAGAGGAAAAATAATGGAAACACATCTCATTATTTTATTGTCACATTTCTATTTATTTGTTGAGTATTTTCCCTTTGTTGCCACTACAGTTATGTTTGTCTATTTTTTCTGTCTGTAGGATAAAAGTATAATACTGAATCTTTTTGGTATGGTTGTATTAGGATTATACTTCAGGTTAATTTAACATCCTTTTTCAGAGTGTTCAGATAATTAATGGAGAAAAACATTAAAATTGTTTCTTGTTTAAATTTAACTCTAACATAGATGAAAAATGTGTTTACTGCTTTCAGTCGACCAGATAAAAAGCAACGTATGGTAAATATTGAAAACTCCAGGCATCGAAAACAAGAGCAGAAGCACCCTCAGCCACAACCTTATAAAAGGGAAGGTAAATGGCATAAATATGGTCGCACTAATGGAAGACACATGACAAATCTTGAAATAGAATTGGGGCAGTTACCTTTTGACCCTAAATATTGATTGTCATGATTCAGTTAAATTAGAAAATGGTTAACAGAAACATGGATGGTATCTACAATGTTTGGTATTGAAACTAAAATGAAATTATCAAGATAATGTCTTTCTATCATTTCTAAGTATCAGTTTGATGACTTTACATTATTACTCAGAAGCATCAAGCAGAAGCTTACTAACTTGCATTTTCCTGTAGTTTAGTTTTGCTGAAATTTTTTTGGCACTGGAAATGTTCAACTGTAGTTTCAAGGAAGCCAGGCATGCAACAGATTTTGTGCATGAAATGAGTCTTCCTTTCAGTGTATGAGCTTAAAGCAAGCTCAAATCCTATGACAAAGTGTAATTAACACTGATATTTGTGTTAAATTTGCAGTAGAGCTTGAAAAAGTACCTTGTGATGGAATTTCATCTTTAACACTTTATAATTTTACACTTGCTTCTTGTCTTTTTGTGGGTTCAAGAGCCCGTTGACTTGTGAAGAATTTGCTGCCTTCTTATGAGCTTGCTGACTTGTTCTCTTGTGAAATTTCTTGCACATCTGAATATTGTGGAAGAAACAATAAAACTACACCATGAGGAAAACTAAAGGTCTTTATTTAAAATCTGGCATTTGTATTAATATATGATTTTATACTTTGTGATATTTTTCATACATTTCCTCAGTAGTGATATTTGGTAAATCAGTTCAGTGGTGTTTTGCTAGTTCATAAATTTTACCCAGTATTTACAGGAGTATTTATGCAGCATCTGAATATGTCTACCCAGCAATGTCTGTTTCTCTAGAAAAGATTTAAACACAGTTGAGAATTTCAGCTTCTGTTGAGTTTCCTTTTTAATTTCCGTTCATAGACATATATGTGACTTCCAGTTCGACCTTCTGGCAAGTGAGTGTGGAAGAACACAGCAGTTCTCTCGTAGCTGCTTGAAATTAGGAAAGCACTTATTTCCTAGAAGTAAATAAACGTTTAAGTAAATAAAGGCTACATTTTGCTGAGCACTGTTTCAAGAATTTTAGAATGACCTCATTTGCGTCTCTACCACTTTTTTCTTAATAAAACAATATAGTTCCTTAATAAAAGAATTAACTTGTTAAGTAACATATGTATCTTGATAGTTATAGAATTGGGACGGATTTTGACCAGGGAAAAGACGAATTACAAAATATGGGGGATGGTGGGGTGCCTGCATGGCTCAGTTGATTGAGTGTCATGATCTCACGGTTTGAGTTTGAGCCCCTCATCAGCTTGCTGCTGTCAGTGCAAAGCCCACTTCACATCCTTTGTCCCCCTCTGTTTGCCCCTCCTCTGCTCATGCTCTCCCAAAAATAAGTAAAACATTTAAAAAAATATATGGGTGTTGGAAGGGACCTTAAAAAAGTTATGTTGTCTATTTTCTTGAGTGCTAAACTTGAGGCGACATATAAATAGTAAGTTTTCCCTTTTTTCATGTTTCCTTACCTCCTCTAAAATACTGAAGATGATCAAGTGAGTAGGCAGTGTTGAATCATTGTGAAACTCTCTATAAAGCCAGTTTAAGGGATTTAGATAAAATATATCTGCTTCATCAAGATACTGACTTTTTCCAGTCAGGTCTGGGGGACATTGGAGAAATCTCATTGGAAGTGGGTAGTGGACATGGCTGTGAAGAGAAAGTTAAGTTAAAAGTTACAAGAAGTAATAAAAATTTTTTTTTCAAAGTACTCTTAAAATCCATCATGTTCACATAAGAAAATGTGAAATCTGAATCTTAAATGGGTTCCAATTGAGGTGAAGAAGCAAGCCTTTAATGTAGTTTTCTCAGAGATGGACAATATGATTCTTACACCATGTTGCTTGTTGCCGCAGCAGCATAACCTTCAAGTCCAAACTAAAGCATGAAATGTCACTTCAAGGTGGGATAGTAAGTAGTGTGGGAGACTCCATCTTCTGTAACAGTATGCTCTTGCAAGAATGGAAGGGGCCTTTGGGACCAGGTAGGTTACTTGTTAATAAGAGTAATTCCCCATAGGCTTAATTGGCAAGGTAGAAAATTTCATGAACCACAAAGGATTCTCGCTTTCTTCCCTTTCTGCTCTGAAAGGGGATGGATCACATCCTTTAAATAAGTTTTTTCCTGTGTGGTTTTTGTTTTTTGTTTGTTTTAGATTTATTTAAATAAGCTTTAGTAACCGAGCAACATATGTTCACTGATTAAAATCCAAATAAGTAATGGTTTTATTGTGGCATAGAAAGACTAGAGTGCATGTAAAAAAGATGGATTGATGAATTAGGACAACTTAAGCCAGTTGCTTGCACTATGCAAAAGCCATGTTTATAACTTAGCCTCAGGAAAAATAACTATGTGATAGAGGTTTTTGTTATCTATGAAATGCATGCAAGTAAATTTACACAAGACCTAACACTTCATGGACTTTTATAATTTAGGAGATGAAAATCCTGCTTCAGGGAGAAAACAGAAACACCTGAGAAAAAGTTGCCAGCCTTCTACTCCAAAGTAGGCATTAGACATTTTTTGCTCCATTGTGCAGTTTGAAAAATGTAAGATAAGAAGTTGGTGAACTATTCAAAGCCTAAGACATCAACTGCTACAACCATGTATGAAAAGCATCTTGGTGCCTTTAGAATTCCTGTTGTCTGTAGCATTACTGCTATCATGAGCATGGAGAGATAGTGAATGTCCCACTCTCAGCTCTGGTCTTTTTTATATAGTAGGTGAGCCTCAAGTTGAAGGGATACTTGGGGTCTTAAATCAAACTGGTGGCTTTTGTTAGCCAATCCCAACTTTCCAAATTGTGTATCAATGATCCAGCATTGATGATTCAGTTAAGCAGAGTATTGCAAAAGTGTTAAGTTACCTTAAAATGATATCAACTTTGATATTTAGTTGACTATGCACATGGAAAATTAACTTGAGATTGTTTAAAGCCAGGTTAAGTAGGTGTATAACTTTTTAAAAGAAAGCAGTTTACTCTTGTACCATTATTGGGCATTTGGTAATGAATGCAGCTTAGAACAGAAGCATAGGACCAAATGGATATCTTTTAAACTGTCCTGCAAAATTAAGGCAATTTTAGTGTTATATTTCTCAGAAACACTTAATTCAAGCATTAGGATATCATCTAACTGAATTAACTAATTTTTATAGGTGAGACAACTGATATGAAAAGAGATCACTTGATCAGTGGTCAGTTAATTTAAACTCAGGAATCTGAGGAATTTAAGTAGTCAGTTTCATTTTCTTAATAGCATATAGTGGAACAATTTGTATTACCTATAATAAGGAGTAGAGTGGCAAGGCATCATTATAAACACTGAGGCTGAAGATATATTGGGATTATTGTAACAGAGTTCTTGAATATGAGTCATGACATCAAGAGTACCTCGTTGATGAACTAAACCAGTATAGAAGGCGAGGAGCATATTTGATAAAAACAGGAAACTGAGTGCTGGTTTCTTCCACGTTTTGAGGTGGTTTAGTGAGTACCCTGTATGAAGATAGACATGTTGAACCATAACACTGGCACTCTTGTTTTAGGATAGCTAAGCAAATGTTAACTGCAGATACGTTTGTAATCTTTAATGGAAGTAGCACAAACTGTAATGCTGTCATAGACAGGAAATAAGCAATAGGTGATCTTTATAATTTCTCTAAACCATTCACTATCATTGCCCTCTGGTCTTGACCTTTTTCTAGAAAAAATGATAGTGGAAAAAGCATGGCTAGGGAGTCCAACAGACCCAGATTTGAATTCTAACTCTGGCACAAGTTGCTTTCCTTTGCTGAGCATTAGGTTTCCCATCTGCAAATGGGATAACAGTAACTTTTCCAAGTATTAGAAAAATGTATGTCCTGTGCTTGTCATGGTACATAGTAGTTTGTTTACCTATCTCTTCTCTTTGATCTCCCAAGCACTAGCATTGGATTGCATACATATAGTCTCAGTAATTCTGGACGAAGACCAGCAGAGTATCCTCTTAGAAAAATAAACCACCGGGGAGATTTTCAGTAGTTCCTATATGTTTGGTGGCATGGATGGATATCGTTTTCTGAAAGAACTATGTCTTCTTTTGCTACAATGTTGGGCAATTTGGAGATGCTGAACACTTTTTCCATTTGTAAAATAACTCTTGCATGTGGCAAAAAACCCCAAGCAGAACAGAGTAAATGAAAAGTAAAAGTCCCCTGTCCTCCTCCTATAGTCCTGCTCCCCAGTAATAATCATTGATGATGAGCACATTAGGATCTGATGAAAATACCATAAAAGAACAGGCCTTTCCACTGGGAAAGAAAAGGCTTTCTTGCCATTTTGTTCATTCTCCATCCACATGTACTGTCTCCTGGAACTAGATCATTGTTCTTTTGGAATTTGGGTACCCAGAATCTAGTCTGTGGCTTGCCTGAAATTTTAGCACTAATTCCCACTGGGGCCAAGGCAGTGTTTTCCATGATTATCACCTAATTGACTGTTATCAGCTGTTTTAGCTTGGCTCAATCACTAAAAACAATTGAACATGAATAAACTATTTGAACTATTCCCATTTAAGGACATTAACATGAGGTTGGTCTAGGAGGGATTGTTTCAAAAACAGGAGTAAATTAAGATCTGTATTTCACTTGAATCACATCTAGCACTTGACACTAACTGAAGACACTCATTCTTTCAAGTTACCATTGTTGCAGATTAAGAAAACTGTTAACATTCAGTTTAGGAAAAACTGAAGATACCTTTCATTGTACACTTAAATGTTAATTAGATATGGGGCCTTAACAGCTTTTCTTTTATCTGTATTCGTTGCTTTGAAGATTATAGATAACATAATGCATATAAACAGTATAACTGAAAATACAGCTATTGAAAATAATAATGAAAATAACTTCATCTATTCCAAGACATTTGATACCTGCCACTTACTTGATAGCTGAATCAAATTTGTGCAAGAAATCTTAGATACCCAATTTTGTTCCTCGAGGAAATGTTTTAGATAACATTACCTGTAGTTCATTCGATTCATCAGTTGGAGTATCACACATCCCTCTCACCTAGTGCCTCAGATTACAAAAAGCTATCAAGTCTATCCTGGCAATGTACTTTAGAAGACAGCTTGCCGTCAGGAATATTCAAATAAAGTATAACTTGGGCATCTGGGAAGTGGTACAGTAGTTAACAATTTGTTCATTTACTAAATGTTCCTTAAGGTTTTTCAGAAACTGGCATTAGGGAGACAATGTTATGAGTGACTGATACAAAACTGGAGTACATGGTGGTGAATATTGTAAAAATGGCATTTGAGGTAGAATGCTGGAAGAAAATGTGCTTGTATTTCCAGCTTCTTCAGTAAGGAGAGGAGTCTTAAGTTAGGTAATGCTTCTATTTCTTTGTGGTGATTTTAGGATGGATTCTTTCAGAGAGAATTCAGTCTCCATATTGTGGAAATAATACATAGAAAATGCTGGGAAGAGAAGGAAAGAATGAACAGTTGAACAGACTTGATTTTGAATACTGAGGGTTTTCAAACTGACATTGAACATTTCCAAGGGGATTTCTGAAACTGGAGTTGTTAAAGGGAGAGCTGGAAATATAGTATAGCTACAGTGCTAGTCTGTGCCACAGGAGAAGCTTAGGACCCATGGTTTTCTTATAGGGAAGTACTATGGTTTCTTGACCATTTTATTTTATTTTATTTTATTTTATTTTATTTTATTTTATTTTCAATATATGAAATTTATTGTCCAGTTTGTTTCCATACAACACCCAGTGTTCATCCCAAAAGGTGCCCTCCTCAATACCCATCACCCACCCACCCCTCCCTCCCATCCCCTATCAGTTTGTTCTCAGTTTTATTTAAGAGTCTCTTATGCTTTGGCTCTCTCCCACTCTAACCTTTTTTTTTTTTTCCTTCCCCTCCTCTATGGGTTTCTGTCAAGTTTCTCAGGATCCACATAAGAGTGAAAACATATGGTATCCGTCTTTCTCTGTATGGCTTATTTCACTTAGGATCACACTCTCCAGTTCCATCCACGTTGCTACAAAGGGCCATATTTCGTTCTTTCTCATTGTCATGTAGTACTTCATTGTGTGTATAAACCACAATTTCTTTATCCATTCATCAGTTGATGGACATTTAGGCTCTTTCCATAATTTGGCTATTTCTTCACCATTTTAAAGAGGCAATTAACAAGATCCTAGTAACTGCTGCCCAGTAAGTTTACATAATTGTATGTACAAATAATATGGAGATGCGGCTCTCATTGAAAGGATCCACCCTAAAATGAACTAGCTTCTGAAAGGAATAATCCTCACAATGTAATGTAAGCATTACCTAACCTGAAATGTGAGACCTCTCTCCCAATTACTGAAGATTCTGGGAGATTTCTATCTGTTCTATAAACCACTTACAGAAATCTGTCAGCCTGTCATGTAATTTCTATGAGAATAAAGACGTGGTAAGAACCCAGTGACTACTTGTCAGGATACAGATTCCTTCACTTCACATACAGTAGTCCTCCCTTCTCTGCGGGGGATACATTCCAGGACCCCCACTGGATGCCTAAAACTGCTGATAGTTGAGAACCCTATACTCTTCCTATACCTACATACCTGTGATGACGTTTAACGTACAAATTAGGCATGGTAAGAAGTTAATAATAACTAATACTAAACAATTATAACAGTATGCTATAATAAAAGTTGTATGAACGTGGTCTCAAAATTTATTGTACTGTAGCCATCCTCTTTGTGATGATGTGAGATGATAAAATGCCTATGTGATGAGATGGAAGTCTGGTGAATGACACAGGCATTGTGACGTAGCATTAGGCTACTACTGACCTCAGGATGGTCAGAAAGGAGATCATGTACTTCTGAACCACAGTTTACTGCAGGTAACTGATATTGTGGAAAGTGAGCCATGAATAGGGGCAGGCCTACCATAAATTCTAACTCAGTGCTAAATAACATCCCAGAATATTTAATTTTCTTCTGTTATCTATGCCAACAAAGATACATAAAAAAGGGTATACAGGAAGTTTTTGTAAGAATTTATAAGAAAGTGAAAATTCTCTCTGGGAAATGGGGCTAGATTATTCAGAGGGTGACAACTATAGGGTTTTGTCTTTTTGTACCATGAGTATATTTTTATAATACACACACTGGGTTCTTATCCAATCACTATCAGACTATTGTTAAACCATTATGTTCCAGTTGACCACTCTCCAGGATAAAATCTAAAAACTTGAATGTGCAAAGAAGGCCCTGCATGAGTTGGTTCCTTTTTTACTCAGCCATATCTTCTAATCATCACATGATTTATCTTGATATACACAATTACTTTTTAAGTTTTGGATACTTAATGTTACAATCTGTATTCTTATGCAGTAACTGATGAGTTCCTTCTTCCCAAGGTAAGGTTCATTGTAATGGAGAGGATGAGAAAGTAAGGGGCTGTATATTCCTGATCCCATCAAACACATCCTGGTTTTGGCAAGTTGTAATAGAAAACCCAATCTAAAAGCCCAAGAAAAAGATCTCCACCAGGTTCTACCAACCAGAGGTGTTTCTCTGTGTTGAACTTTTCATTTTGAAATACTCTAGGAAAGCTGTTAGGTTAACTTAAATTCAGTGTTGACATGAGAAAAAGGGTGGTTTAATTCTGTAATGTAACATACAGGAGAATGGGCCTGGGGAAGAGAGGCTTTATTTTTATTTGAAAGGAGACTTTATTAAGAAGAAGAGTAATAAGAATATTGGGCACAGAGGGTGGTATCAGGAAGAATTTTGTTTTCCTACTTTGCCTACTTCATAGCGAGAAGTCCTAAATAATGCCAAAAACAAAGATGTTTAAAGGCATTATGAGCATTTTATTTAAAGAGATGAGTATCAAACCACCTAAAAGAGTTTAAGTGATTCTGAGAAGGGGAACTGGGAGGGTGGGAAGGGAACCATTGTTTTTAAAACAAACTTAGGGAATGGCTTTTGAAACAACAGGCATGTACAATTTTGACAAAAATAGTATATGGAGAAACAAAGTAGCCTAATCAGAGACCATCAAGTATGCATTGGCCACTTTGGTAGAAACAAGCAGATACCCAATGTAGAATTAGCAGGTGTTAGGAACCTCATCAGCACAAATGACAGAGGTTCAACTAAAAATTTCAGTGTTACTAGACAATGGCACCTGTCTTACAGATGAGGAAACTGACGCACAAGGTTAGATCACTAAGGATAAGAGCCAAATATAGAAGATATGTTTTCCAGAGTTAGGTCCTATTTTGAATAGTACTCAGGGAAATCAAATTAGGCAAGAGAAATTATTGGAGATTGAAAAAATGGCTGCAGTTTTTCCTCTTCATGTGTCCAGTCCCTACTTGAGCCTGAAGTTTATCTCTCCTCTCGAATCTGGCCTGGCTTTGTGACTTGCTTTGACCAAAAGAATGTGGTGGAATGGACAGTGTGCCAACTACAGACATAATAAGTGAAATTTTAAGCCACTAAAAGGTGGCTGTTACATAGCAATTGATGATAGAGTTGTGTTTATATAAAAATCAGGTTAAAAGAGGTCACAAAAGAACAAAAACTGAGATTTGAGATATAATAAAACTCAAAATTTCATGACACAGACTGGACCATTTAAAACAACTCCAAAGAGAACTACTGCCTGCTACTGTTCCTGAACATCCAAAGATTAATGTCTGTTGGTTCACTACAGACTCTTAGTGGGAATACAAGTCTCCTAGGAATTAGAATCTTTAGGTCTAATTCAAGGACTGTAGATACATGTGCCCACAGGAAAAGATCACATTCTCTGAGAAGATGAGGGGTTTTGCTAGTTCCTGGTCCTTTAGGGATCCTTCTGAGTGGACACAGGATGGCACAAAGGATGATTATCGTTCATTAGAAGGGGATCTTTTCAACCCTCATCAGCATTTTATCTCAATCTTTGGGACTGGAAATGTCACCAGGAACCTGCCATTTAAACAATTCATTGTTTCGGACTGGGAATGAGGATTCACACAACTCAGTCTTTCTCTAAAACATTCTCTAAAGACAGAAGGCACAGAAGTGGAATGCTGGAAAAACTCAAATTATACAAATGGAATGAAACCAAATTCCTAAATTAACCGAACAACAACACCACGCACAAATATTTGTCCTCCAGTATGGCAATATACCTGGGCAAAAACCAAACAATTTATAACTTTAACTCCAATTCACTAACTCCAATTCACATCATTGTAAAGCAAAAATTTAAATCTTAATAGTGGTTCATAAACAGATTTGCTCTGGTGAATGGCCCCAGTATTCTTAAGACTTGCCAAATAGCTGTTCTGTTTGATGCCTATATTTTTGTGCCTGCATTTTTATATGACATAAGACTATAGAGACACAAATGACCTTTGGTTTCAGTACTTCAGATGTATCAAATATTTAGATTGTGTGTGTGTGTCTATCAACTGAAGACAGTACATCTGAGATCTGTAGGAGATGATGTATACTTGGTCAAAGGTGGCTGCTTAACCTTGGGTGGTTTGCTGTTTTTTGGTTTTGTTTTGTTTTGTTTTGTTTTTTAAGTAAAAAGTTTGATGCCATTGACTACCTAGTTTTTCCCAGCCTCCAGTCTCAGTTGATTACTTATTTCTTCCCTCCCTAGTTCAGTGATTTTTTTTTTTTTAGTGATTATTTGAAAGAAGCCAACAGTCATTTATTCTGAATTAAACTTGCAGTTAGTAGTTTCAATTTCAGTTTTTCCAAACCAACCAATGTAAAAATTCACATTTTCCAGAGTTGAGGAATAGAAGACTTTGTACAAGTCATATGTAAAAAAAAAAATTACCGCAAAGACCTAGTGGAAAAATGGAGAAAAGGTCAAAAATAAAATCAGAGGTATGCATCACTTTAAAAATTGCATAGGCATTAGAGTGAGTCTTAAAGGGGTAGATGTGTACAAAGAAACATTAAAAAGTAGTTTCAACAGCTATAAATATATTTTTCATTTATGGAATGAAGAATTTCATAGTCTAATCATAAAATGCTAAGTAGACCTATTCCATTACTTTATAGGGAAAGATTTCTAACAGCCAGAAATATTACCACCCAAAGGCTTTGGATATTAAATCCTGTTTTTATTTCACATTACAGGACACAGGAAAAAGTAGGCTGCAAAAGGAATACTGCAGTAATATAATTTGTAATTAGGAATTTCTCATTTAGCTTAGTTAAAAACTATTTTCGTGTTTTATGGAAAATTTATTGTCTTAACTATTTCTATACAAATACAACTTTTTCTATATTAAATAAAAATACTTACCACAGAACACCATGCAAAATGGTAAAACTGGATAGATAAACCTGAATTCTTTGTGGCTCAACATGCTATAATAAAAACAGATATTAAGAGAAAATAGTGTTTTCTCATATTACATGACAGTTTGAGAAATAAATATATTTAAAATGAAATATAGTTAACATCTGTTTTTCTAAATACTGAGACTGAATTTCATGCTTCAGGAAGCAGTCTCTTTTTTAGTTATGAGATGATGTGTTAAAAGTAATCCTAACATTTGATGTCAATGTGAAATTCTAAAGTACAATTACATTCTAAAAAAGATTTCTATTACCAATCCAACTAAGTCCTATTACTCAAATTTGGAATAAAGATATATACATTTTCACTGAAAAATATAATTTCTCTGGTCCTTCAGTACTTAAAATTTTGGTAGTTTCAGTTTTCAGAAGCAAATAAAATGTTTTCAACTTCTTAAAAATTCATTGTAATCCTTGACAAGTGAACTAAAGATATCAGAAGTATTCATTCTGAGCATCAGCATAATTATTATCTTTTCTGTCTGCTAAATAATATCACTAACGAATCATAAGAGTTAATACATCTCCAGAAGACAAACAGTTTACTTTTTGAAGAATTTAGTTAATTTCTTGGTAGCATTAAAAAAGTCTAATTATTTGGACAAATAGAATCTTACCTGTAAACTAGCAGTGTCCACAGTACAGTTACCAAAAGTATTCGGTACCTCTTTGGGGCCAGAAAGCAGCCATGAATAAAGAATGGTAAGTGAGTACCCAAAACAGCTGGAAATCCTTGACTGAAGTACCAATGCCATGGATGAGAACCATAAAACGTTCCCAAATTCTGTAGCACGTTAAATTTCAAAAAATTATATTGAACCAGGGTCCACTGGGATAGTTGATGGAAAAAGAAACAGAATTGTATTAGTGCCAGGTATGAATCTTTGGCATTAGAGAATTTGGCAGAATCTTGACATTAAATCAGGAATGAAGTTAAAAAAAAAAAAGATGATAGTTTATATTAATAATTTTGACTAATGACCACATGAAATCATTCTTTATTCATTTTTTTAAATTCCAAGTTTTAATGTGTTCTTTTGATTTATAAGCTAGTTTCTGCAGTTTAAGAAAACATGATTAAATGTTGATGTGTATTTTGGTAATATAAGTTTTATATGCAATAATAGATAAAGATCCTCAAAAATAGTTTTTATATGAGTATGTGTGTTACTGATATTCAAAACTTTAGTACCTTATGATATCACACATTATTAAGATAAAGCTTTGAAAACATTACCATTTGAATTAAAGCACAAAGAAGATAGTAACATCAACAACAGCAGTTAACAGTAAGTGGTCATTTCTCCCAGGCACTGTTGTAAGTAAGTAAGCCTTTACATGCAGTATCTCATTTAACTCTTCAGCCTTATGAGACAGATACCACAGTTATTTCCAGATAGGGAATGTACATAATATGGCAAGAAAGGTACATAACTTATCCAAGGTCACATAGGTAATAATGAGGGCACTAGCTTTCAAACTGTGGCCGTTTGATTCCAGAGCCCCTAAGTGACTTAAAATCAGGGAACTTAAAACAACCAAAGGCCATTACCAACAGTCATGACATTACAATGTCAAACAAAATGCTTGAAGAATAGAGAGTATTTGGATTAATTTGGAATTCTGAATGATTAACTTGGGGTCAATTAAAATCATTTAAAAAGTTAATCTTTATTGTTAACAAACCTGACTTAATTGTACAAACTTGACAAAAATGTCATAAAATAGACTCCTTTTAACTTCAACTAGGAATACAAAATTATGTTTTATAGAAAGCACAGCAAATTGAATGAAAGGTATATGCCAATAGCTTTTTTTTAATGTATCCCATAAAATTTTAAAAAAGTGATTTGCCTGTGTTCCCAAATATTCACAGATTAAGAAGTCAGGTTGAGTTTTTAGTGTAATAAATGGTTAAATTAAAAATAGCTGTTAGTTTAATATGTTTTTACTTACTTGACCAAAAAAACCCCGATCAATTATCAGAGACAAACTTAAAGTGATAAATCTGAAAAACAAAACAGAAGAGTGATTAATATTCTGAACCTACTGAAAATCCAATGTTGGCATATGGTTTCGCAAATGCTTGGCATCAAAAGTCACTTTAAAAAAGCTTTACAATTTTGCGAACTGAATGTGGATTTACACATGCTGAAAGATCTTCCACTGACAGTGGCTGTATTTAAGGAAAGTTTCTAAATTAATAAACACTGTATTATCTATTGCTGTACAAAATTACCCCACAACCTGGCAACTTAAAACTATGAACATTTATTATCTTACAGTATTGTGGGTCAAGAATCCAAGTGGAGCTTAGCTGGTGTCTCTGAGTCAGAGTCTTTCATGAACTGTCAAAATGTTGGCTGGGGCTACAGTTTCATCTGAAAGCTTCACTGGTCCTGGTGGGGAAATTTGCTTCCACACTCTCTCACATGGCTGTCGAGATCAGGGATCAGTCTCCCACATGTGACCTTTTTCGTAAGACTACCTCCTGACATGGAGATTGGCACCTCAGGGTGAGCCAGCCAAGACAGAGTAAGGTGGGCACCAACCTGGATGCCACAGTCCTTTTATAACCCAATGTTGGAAGTGTCATCCCTTCTGCCACATTTCTACTTGTCAGAATGGAGTCAAAATGTCCAGCACATGCTCAAAGGAAGGGAATTACACAAGTACATGAATATCAAGGGCATGGGATCAATGGGGGCCATCTCAGAGGCTGCCTACCATAAAGATATACACAGAAAAGTACACTATGAATATAAGCTTTCATGAATCATCACTATATTAACACAGCTGTGTAACTGTCATATAGATTACAGGATATGGAGCATTAGAAGCACTTCAAAAGGCTTCTTCATCTTTCCAACCAATCTCCACTCTCTTCCCAAGAGTAACCACTATCCTGACTTCTGATAGTGTAGATGTTTTGCCTTTTATTGAGTTTTACAAAAATGAAATCACACTATATGTACTATGTCCAGTTTCCTTTGATCATTATGTTTATGAGATTAAGCCACAGTTTTTTGTATATTTCAGTAGCTCATTCATTTACAATACTATATAGTATTCCACTGAATACGAGTAACATACCTCAATGTATGTATTCTGTTGATGAACACTATGCTTCCCTTTTTTAACTGTTATGAACAGTGCTATGAATGTTCTTTTATGCAACTTTTGTTTCCCATATACATTTCTGCTGAGTATATACTTAGGATTGAAATTACTGGACCCTAGGGTTTAGGTGCAATCAGCCTTAATAAATTCTTACAGTTTTCCAAAGTGGTTGTATCAATTTATATTCCCACAAGAATATGTAAGGGCTCTGTATCTTTTTAGGCCATTTGGGTAGATGTACACTAGGATGCATGATAGTTTTAATTTACATTTCTTTGATGACTAATGAGGTGAGTATCTTTATACTTCTTGGCCACTTAAATTTTATCTTTTGAAGTTCAGGTCTTTTAATCAATTTTCTATTGCTACCTTGCAGATTTTTACAAGTTCTGTATATAATTGATTGGAATTTTTTTCTTGGTGATGTTTTTTGTATTGCATATATCTTCTGGTCTGTGGCTGGCTTTTTCACTCTCAGTGGTGAATCTGATGAACAAAAGTCTTATTAAATATTAATGTATTCAAATGTATTTATCTTCTCCTTTATAGTTAATACTTAACTATATTCTATTTAGGAAATCTTTGCCTGCCTCAAGTTCATGGAGATATTCTATCATATCCTGAAGAAGTGCCACTCTCTTACCTTTACGTTAAGATCTATAATTCTTTTGGATATTTATTCATTCATTTATTTGCTTATGGGAAGAGGAGTTAAAGTTAATTTTTTTTCCAAATGGATATCCAGCTAATTATATAGTTATTGAAAAAAATTATCCTTTCTCTACTGCCTTATCACTGTTGTTATAAATGAGCGACTATATGTCTGGGCCTGTTGCTGGACTATTGTGTTCCACCAGTCTATTTGTTTTACCTTGCAATAATTCTAAGTTATTTTAACTACTATAACTTTGTAATAAGTCTTAATATCTATTAGTGTAAGTCTTCCAACATTTTTTTCTATGATTCTTTTAGCTAATATTGGTATTTTGCATTCCACTGAAAAATTTAAAATCAGCTTTATCAATTCATACACATACATACCCCATACTGGGCTTTAGTTGGAATTGCACTTAATATATAGATCACAATTTGGAGAGAACTGATATCTTTAAAATATTGAGTCTTCTATCCATGAAAATAGTATATATACTCTTCCATTTATTTAGGTCTTCATTAGTTTCTCCCAAAGTTTTATAACTTCCTGTGTCGAGTTCTTGTACACCTTTCATTATTTTATTCATAGAAATCTGATGTTTTTTGATGCCACTGTAAATTATAGTTTTCCTTTTTTTATTTTGACATAATTCTGAGTGAGAAAAGTTGCAAGAATAGTATAAAGAATTCCCATATATACTTCACCTAGATTCCCCAAAAGTTAACATTTTACGTATTTGCTTGATCTTTTTCTTTCCTCTCTCTAAATATGCATTTTTTCCTGAACTGTTTAATAAGTTGCAGACATCATTCGCCTTCATCTCTATACTTTTAGTGGTATTTCCTAAAAATAAGAAAATTCTCTTACATAAACCACAAATAATGAGAACCAAGAAATTAATATTAAATTTTTATGGCTATCTAATTTACACTTTGTTCAGGTTCTGCCAATTGGCCCAATAGTGTCCTTTATACAAAGAAAAAGAAAACCCTGATTATTTTTTGTATTCATTTGTTGTATGTCTGTAGTCTCCTTTAATCTAGAATATTTACTTAATCTTTCCTTATCTTTCATGACTGGCATATTTGAAGAATACAAGTCAGTTTATTTTCTAAAATGTATGTCAATTTCGGTTTGCCTGATGTTTTCTCATGATTAAACTCAGGCTATGCATTATGGCAGTAATACCACAGAAGGGTCAAGGTGTTTTCTCTGCTTCTAATCAGGAGTTTCATGATACTGACCTCTCCAGTTACTGGCAATGTTAACTTTGATCACTTCCAAAAAATTGATTTATTTATTTACTTAAGATTTTTATTTTTAAGTAATCTCTGCACCCAATGTGGGGCTCAAACCCACAACCCTGTGATCAAGAATTGCATGCTCTACCGATTGAGCCAGACTTGCGCCCCTTAACTTTGATCACTTGATTAAGGAAGTATCTGTCAAGTTTCTCTACTGTAAAATTATCTTTTGTAATTAATACATATTTTATAGCAAGATACATTGAGACTACCCACTAGTTTTAGTATACAAATGGCAATCAGTATTCATATATTGACCTTGTATCCAGTAAGCATGCTAAATTTATTTACTAATCCTAATTGTTTAGATTCTTTTGGATTTCCTACATACAGTCATGCCATATAGTTTTACTTCTTTTTTTCCAAGTATTTGTTTTTCTTGCCTTACAGCACTAGCTAGGACATATACTGTTAAACAGCAATGGAAATAATGAGCATCCATGTATTGTCTCCAGTCTACGGAAAAAAGGATTTCAGTGCTTCAAGACTTAGTGTGATTTTGCTGTAACATTTTATAGAAATCTTTGTCATGTTAATGAAGGCCCCTTCTATTACACATTTTCTAATGGTTCTTCCCTTCTCTCCCATCATGAATAGGCTTTTATCATATGGCTTTTCTGTGCCTATTAAGATAGATGAATTTTCTCCTTTATTCTGTTAATGTCATGACTCATACTGATTGATTTTCAAATACTAAGCCTACTTCACATTCCTGGGCTAAAACCAATCTTGGTTATGTATTCATTCTCCTTTTTAATATATCAGTAGATTCAATTTGGTAAGATTTGTTTAGATTTTTGCATTCATAGTCATGAGAGAGATTGATTTATAATTGACTTTTCTTGCAAGGTTCCTTGTCAGATTTGGGGATCAAGGGTATGGGATCTTCATTAAAGGAGTTGGGAATTTTTTTTTCTTCTATTCTGTGGAATATTTTGTGTGGATTAAATTTTTTTCTTCCTTAAATATATGGTAGCATTCACCAGTGAAGCCATCTGAGCCTGGCGTTTCTTTAAGTTCTTAATTGCAAATTCACTTTATTATATATAGTACTATTCATATTTACTATTTTCTCTTTTGCCAGTTTTGGTAAGTTGTATTTTCCTAGGAATTCATCTATTTTATTTAAGTTGTCAAATTTATTAGCAAAAAGTTGTTCATATTATCCTCTTATCTCCTTAATGTCTACATGATCTATAATGATGTCCCATACTATGTTTTGTCTTGCTAATTGTTGGTGAGAGAATGTGGCAGCTGAAAGACAACTGAATTATGTTTGATTTTACAGAATGAATGACAAAATGATGTCCCAAATTCTCAAGGTCATGTAAAAGGCAAAAAGAAGTAGGTCCATACATATTAGAAATTTTCCTAAGACTAAAGCAAGATTTTTCTCCATATTTAGAGATACTATTCTTGTCTGGATATGCAACTGTTTGTTTGTTTGTTTGCTTGTTTTTTCTTTTCTTTTTTTCAAAATAAAAAGCCCAAGGTGTAGAAGTTTTTGGTTCTAGTCCCAGTTCTGACCCTGATCAGCCAAAAGAGCTTGCAGGTATCATTTTCTTCCCTGAACCTCCACTGCCTCATCTACAAAGTGGGGGTATTTAGATTAGATGAATTTTGTGTTGTTTTTTTTTTTTAAAGTAAACTCTACCCCCAATGTGGGGCTTGAACTCATGACCCTAAGATCAAATTTCATGCTCTACCAACAGAGCCAGCCAGGCACCCTGCAACTGGTTATTTTGAAAGGATGCATGAGGCGCTTGGGTGGCTCAGTCGGTTTAGTGTCTGACTCTTGATATTGGCTTAGGTCATAATCTCATAGTTTGTGAGTTTGAGCCCCATGTCAGGCTCTGCGCTGACAGAGTGGAGCCTGGTTGGGATTCTCTCTCTCTCCCTCTCTCTCAAAATAAATCTTAAAAAAACATTAAAAAAAAATAAAGTGTCCTTAATACATAAAAGGCTGTTGGCTAGGGCCAAACTCTATGTACCAATACTTGAGAGTGTAAGACTAATTAGGACTGTGAATCATATTTGTCATGCACTGTACAATTTCAAAGTATTTTCATATACATTATCTCATTTGTTCTTCCCTATATTTCCCTTCAAAATAAACAGGTATTTGATCTATATGAATAGGTTCCTTCAGGCCTTTACAACTTGAAGCATGCTGATTCCCTAGACCTGGCAAACTCATGTTCATGTTTGATGTTATTTAAAACTTCCCCTACTTTATAAATGTTTCCCTATATAATGTTTCCCCTTCAAGCAGAATTAGGCTTTTTATTATCTTTTTTCCTATAACATTTTGTTATATAAGTACTTAGAACACTTTATATTGCTGGTCAAGAATTATTGTTATATCTCTTTTCCCCCCACCAGTTTTGACCTTGGGAGCAGACACTGCATCTTCCTTACTTCTGAATCATCAAATGCTTGATACAAAACATCAGTACTTGTTGAATGAATAAACTATACATCATATTGCTGATGAAGAAAAAAGGCTTTTCATCTCCCTGTGTAAAAGCGTACATGACCTGAGCCTCTGCTGTCTCTCTGACCTCATTATCATGTTCTCCCAAACTCACTTTCCTTTAGCTCAGTCTCATTGCTGTTCCTCAAAAATGCCAAATACACCCTTATGTCAAGGTCTTTGCACTTGCTCGTCTCTGCCTGTAATATTCTTTCCTTATCTCATTATCTCAATTCCTTTAGGTTTTGGCTCCAATGTCACCTTATCATGGTGGTCTTCCCCATTTACCCTATTAAAAATAACTGCTTCCCTCCTACACTAGCATTCTATGCTTATCTCTTGTTATTTTTCCCTATAGCGTGTATTATCAATTGACAAATATATATTACTCATGTTTTTAATGGTCTTCTCCCACTACAATATAAATTTCATAAAGGCAGGGACTTTGTTAAGTTGCTATATCTCTGGCACCTGGGACAGTACCTGGCATATACTAGGATTAAACAAATATTTGCTGAATGAATATAATACATTAAAAACAATGTTAATCTAAGAAATGACAGCAGTGGCAACTTGGCTTCCAGATGATTTAGCCCTTTTTAACTCCTACCCAAAAATACTCAGACAGAGTGAATACTAGTATATTAAAAAGATAACTGTTATAAGAGAATGCATGCAGCCCTTTCAATAAATAATTGTTTTGAATACTCTACTAGATACTTGGGATACGTATGATCCTAGGAGCTCGAAATTAGAAGAAACGGGTTGTTTTTTGCACAGGGGCCATGCTAATCTTCTTTGTATTGTTCCAATTTTAGTATAAACTTTTTTGTTTTTACTGTTTATTTTTGAGAAAGAGAGAGGGAGAGAGAGAGAGAGAGAGAGAGAGAGAGAGACAGAGTGCAAGTGGGGGAGGTGCAGACAGAGACAGAGACCGAGAATCCAAAGCAGGCTCCAGGCTCTGAGCTGGCAGCACAGAGACTGACTGTGAGATCATGCACTGAGCCGAAGTTGGATGCTTAACTGACTGAGCCACCCAGGCGCCCCCCTAACTTTAGTATATATGCTGGTGAACTGAGCACAGAAGACATGGGTTTCAATCCCAGTTCTATCACAGCTACCAACCAATGACTCTAGCTAACTCATTTTTAATTTTGTCTGTTTCCTCTACTACAAACTAAAAATACCTACATTGTCTAGATCCAAGAATTGTGATCATGAAATAATACTTAAATACACATTATAAATTATAAAGCCTTACACAAATATAAAAGAATCATGTATTTCTAAAATGTATTTGAGAAACATTTAGGAAATGAAGTATAAAAAGTTCTAAATTAGAAAAATTGCAAAGATTCCCACTGAAGCAAATTAATTACAATTAACCATAATCATAAATATAAAAATATAAAATATAAATTTGGAAATGTTTCCTTAGTCTGACAATTCTCATTGACATTAAAAGATATAATAATTGACTACAAATGTAAAATCTTGTTCATAATCTATAATTTATAGGTTATTAAAATTAATAGATGGATTGTAGCCATACTCACCCTATAGGTAAAAACTGATACAGAATAAGATCAAGCTTTTTCTGTTCTTGCCAGAAATGTCTGAAGACCAAAGGTATCCATGGAATGACAGCTGTGGGACGAATTATGAAGGCAAGTGCCACCAGGGATGAGTACTTGACACTATAAGCAAGGAAAATGTGTTATAGGAAACAAGTTTAGAAGTGATCTACAATTTATGCTGTAATATAATATTTAAAAAAATAATGGCATTTTCCTTTTGGTATAAATAGCTGTGTGATCTTGGGTAAGTTACTTATACTTCTGACTCTTAATTTTTCTTATCCATTAAAAGAGGTAATATCTAAGGTTTTTTCCAGCTCTGATATCCCAATTCTAGTCTTTTAAATTAAGGAGCTATTCATTGTCTTAATGTTGGTCTTGTTTGCTGAAAGGTATACTAATTTTTAGCTATACAACTCTGCCAATTGCTTTCCTGATGGAAAAAAAGTCTCTCTTAAGGAGATAAAAGAAAGTCCCACAAAACCATTCTCTAAGAAAAAGAAAATAAATGCATTTAAGGAAACATTAGGATTATTTAGGCAATGATGAGCTTCTGAGTACATATGATTTTCTTTTGAAAGTAAGCTGCTAATTTTATCCAAATGAAAAATATGTATGTATAATTGATTAAAAAAAACAAACCCTACTATACAAACTCCAAGAGCATGGATAGAAATGTGGATTTTTATTATTAGGACTTCTCTCAATAACTGGCTAAAGGAGACTAATAATTTAATCATGAGGACTATAGACAGTAGATTATTACATGGAAATAGACTTAGCCCTGCTTAAAATTTAAAGCAGGGAAAACAAAACAACTTTATGGTACCATTATATATCTATTAACTAATAAGTAGCTATAGAGAAATTTCTGATGTTGGTGAGGATATAAGAGCAGGGATTTCAAATTCAAGTGCCTACAGAGACCACATAAATAATAAAAATGAGTGATGCAGACCATGGGGAGGCTCTGATACACGAAGGAATCCTTGCCCAAAATGTTGCTGGGCATCTCATTTTTTCAAAAGAAACCAGAAATCCAGATTTTATGTAAGATCTCCCAATTTTAAAATGTTTCCAAGTAGTTTCTTCAAAAAACAAAACAAAAGCCACTGTGCAGGTGAAATAAAATATATTCATAGGTTGGTTTGTTTTGCATACATCCTAATGCAACCTCTGCTGTAGTGAAACTACTAACAGCATCCCCGGATAGATGTACACTTGTAGTCCTAACCTCACTCCAAACTTTCACACTTGTATTTCTTACTTTTTTTCTGAGTATTTCTATACAGATCTCTACTGGCATTCAAAATCAAAGTGTCTGAAATAAGCTCCAAACCTTCTCTGAAAACTGTCCAGTGTCTAATATTTAATACTATCACTCAGTTTCTCAGTCTTAAAATTTTAGAGTCCCTTAAATAGCAGCATCTCATCCCACACATCCACTTTGTTTCCTTCCCATTCCCATCATTTTACATCAAGTTCTGTCACTTGTAAGGAATATTTTCATAGTTCTTGTTTACTTTCTTTCCTTCCTTCCTTCCTTCCTTCCTTCCTTCCTTCCTTCCTTCCTTCCTTCCTTCCTTCCTTCTTCCCTCTCCCTCCCTCCTTTCCTCCTCTCCTCCCCCCTCCTCCCCTTCGTCAAGCTTTCCTTCCTTGCTTGCCTGCCTTCCTTCCTTCCTTCCTTCCTTCCTTCCTTCCTTCCTTCCTTCCTTTGTATTGCCCTCAAATATTCCTTTACTTAATTAACATCGTCATCAGCAACACTTACTGAGCACTTACTTTGTAAAAGACCCTGTGCTATATGTTTTATATAGATTCTCACTGAATTCAAATGAGAGACGTTTTATTATCATTTTACCGAAATCAATGCTTAGGTATTCTCACACCATCATTAAATCTTTTATTTATAATAATTGCATTTTATTTTATTAAAAAAATTTTTTTAAGTTAATTTATTTTGAGAGGGAGAGAGAGAGAGAATCCCAAGCAGGCTCCGCACTGTCAATGAGGAGCCTGATGTGGGGCTCGAACTCCCCAACTGTGAGATCATGACCTGAGCCGAAGTCGGACAATTAACCGAGTGAGCCACCCAGGCCCCCCTGTAATAACTGCATTTTTAAAGAAGTTTGTAAAATGTCATATATTCTAAGGCCAGGAATAGTACCTGTCATGCTTATCCAGGGAAGAATGCTTATTCAGTAGTCGTCTGTGCTACGTGACCTTCCCTGCTTGACTGAATCAGGGGAAGGCATCTGAACCCAGGCAATCTAAGACAGGCTAGTGTGAAACTCTGTCCAAATAGGGATAATGCATTTAACAGACCTAATCAGATTTTCTCAAACTGAATGTGTATAGAGAATGTTGGACAGTTGGTAGTGAGGACAGAAATGGAGACTAGCTATAAGCTTAAAATTAGACAACCAAAACAGATTCACAGATGAGGCTATAAAGACACAATAGAACAGACTTTTCCTCAAAACTGCCTTGGATTCTATAAAACTCATTCATTTCATTTATGTGGCTGAGATATTCTATAATTTTCTTCTGCGCCTGGCTACAAGGTGCCTCTTTTCCTTATTTTTATTTTTAACCTTACAGTAAAGCTCTCATCATATAGGTATGCTTAACTGAATGCCTATTCTTGCAATCAGGAGTCTAATGCAGAAACGATTTTATTTGATTTGATTCTCCCAACAACCTTTTCATATAGGAAGAATGGATACTAGTTTTTTAATTAGATCAAATTCTGGCTTTCCCCCTTTCACTATATCCTAAATACTGGTACTGCAAGAGAATTCTTTCTAAATCATAGTTTCTTACAACCTACAGAATAAAGTCTAAATTCTGCAGAAGGGCAGAGTCCCATTTCTGACTCATCCCTTATTCTTCTCTTCTCACTACAGAAGTGAGAACACTAGAGTGTGTGGCAGAATGGACAACCTGTCCACGATAAGAAAACCCTTTTACAGCCTGTGTTTTTGCTCATGTTGTTCCCTTTGCTTGGCATTTGCTTCCCCTGTTATATAAGCCCAAATCAGACCCATATATGTTTTTTAATTTACTTTTTAAAATTGAAGTATAGTTGATACACAGTATTACTAGTTTCAAGTGTACAATATAGTGATCTGACATGTACATTATAAAATGCTTACCACAATAAATATAGTTATCATCTGTTACTATACAAAGTTATTACATTACTGACTATATTCCCAATGCTATACTTTATATCTTCATGACTTATTTACTTTATAAATGGAACTTTGTACCTCATAATCCCGTTCACATGTTTTTCCCATCCAATCACCCCTCCTCCCATCTGGCAACCATCAATTTGTTCCCTGTATTTGTGAGTCTGTTTGTTAAGTTTGTTCATTTGTTTTGTTTTTTAGATTCCACTTTAAGTGAAATAATATGGTAATTATCTTTGTCTGACTTACCTCACTAATATCCTCTAGGTCCATCCATGTTGTTGTAAATGGCAAGATTTCCTTCTTTTTTATGGCTAAGTAATATTCCACTGTGTGTGTGTGTGTGTGTGTGTGTGTGTGTACACGCATGTGCATGCACACACACACACGTGCCAAACCTTCTTTATCCATTAATCTATCGATGGATACTTAGGTCGCCTCTGTATGTTGCCTATTGTAAATAATGCTGCAGTAAACATAGAAGTGTGTATTAATGTTTTCATTTTCTTTGGATAAATACCCAGATGTGGAATTGCTGGACTATATGTATGGTATTTCTATTTTTAATTTTTGGAGGAACTTCCATACTGTTTTCCATAGTGGCTGCAACAATTTACATTCCTGCCAACAGTGCATGAGGGATCCCTTTTCTCCAGTCCAAGCCAGCACTTATTTTTTTGTCTATTTGATATAGCCATTCTGAGAGGTGTGAGGTGATATCTCATTGTAGTTTTGATTTGCATTTCTCTGATGGTTAGTTATGTTTAGCATATTTTCATGTTTGTTGGCCATCTATAGGTCTTCTTTGGAAAAGTGTCTATTTAGGTCTTCTGCCCATTTTTTTCATGTGATTTTTAATTGTAGTATTCTTTATGTATTTTGGATATTAACCCCTTACCAGATATATCATTTGAAAATATCTTCTCCCATTCAGTAGGTTGCCTCTACATTTTGTTGGTTTCCTTTGATGTGTAAAAAAGCTTTTTATTTCCAGGTAGTCCCAATAGCTTATTTTTGCTTTTGTTGCTCTTGCCTGGGGAGACAGACCTAAAAATATATTGCTAAAACTGACATCCAAGAGTTTACGACCTGTTTTCTTTTGGGAGTTTTATGGTTAAAGGTCTTACATTTAGGTCTTTAATCTGTTTTATTTTTTTGTATATGGTTTGAAAAAAATGGTTGAGTTTCAGTCTTTTCCATGTAACCATCCAGTTTTCCCAACACTACTTTTTGAAGAGACTGTCTTTTACCCATTGTATATTCCTGCCTAGCTTTGTCATATTAATTGACCACAGAAGTGAGGGTTTATTTCTGGGCTCTCTATTCTCTTTCTTTTTTTCTTTTCTTTTCTTTTCTTTCTTTCTTTCTTTCTTTCTTTCTTTCTTTCTTTCTTTCAGAGAGAGCATGAGCACACAAAATGGGGGAGGGGCAAAGGGAGAGGGAGAGAGAGAATCTCAAGCAGGCTCCATGCCCAGTGCAGAGCCTGATGCAGGGCTCAATTTCATGACAGTGAGATCATGACCTGAGATGAAATCAAGTCAGATGCTTAATCTAGTGAGCCACCTAGGCACTGGGCTCTCTCTTCTGATCCATTGATCTATGTTTTTATTTTGGTGCCAGTACCATACTTTTTTGATTACCATAACTTTGTAGTATAGTTTCAAATCTGGGAGTGTGATACTTACTGCTTTGTTCTTTCTCAAGATTTCTTTGGCTACTCAGGGCTTTTTGGCGGTTCCATACAAATTTTAGGGTTAATTTCTGAGAAAAATGCTATTGGCACATTGATGTGATAGCTTTGGGTAATATGGACATTTTAACAATATTAATTTTCCAATTCATGAACAAGGTATATCTTTCCATTTACTTGTGTCATCTTCAGTTTCTTTCATGACTGTCTTATAGTTTTAAGAGTACAGGTCTTTCACTTCCTTGGTTAAATTTATTCCTAGGTACTTTTAAAATGCATTTATAAATGGAATGGTTTTCTTAATTTCTCTTTCTGCTAGTTTGTATAGAAACACAACAGATTTCTATATATTAATTTTGTATCCTATAACTTTACTGAATTCATTTATTAGTCCTAATTGTGTGTGTGTGTGTGTGTGTGTGTGTGTGTGTGTGTGGAGACTTTATGGTTTTTGATATGTAGTATATTAACTGCAGTAGTGAGTTTTACCTCTTCCATACCAATTTCTTTTTCTTGTCTGATTGCTGTGGCTAGGACCTCCAGTACTATGTGGAATAACAGTGGTGAGAGTGGACAGCCTTGTCTTGTTCCTGATCTTAGATGAAAAGCTGAAAGCTTTTAGCTGTGGGTTTGTCATATAAGGCTTTTATTAGGTTAAGGTATGTTCCCTCTGTATCCACTTTGTTGTGAGTTTTTATCCTAAATGGATGTTGAATTTTGTCAAATGCTTTTCTTAAATTTTTTTTAAAGTTTATTTATCTTGAGAGAGAGACAGTGTGAAACGGAGGAGAGGCAGAGAGAGAGGGGGGGAGAGAGAGGGAGTCCCAAGCAGGCTCTGTGCTGCCAGCATAGAGTCTGATGCAGGACTCAAACCCATGAAACCGTGGGATCATTACCTGAGCTGAAACTAAGAGACAGATGCTTAACTGACTAAGCCACTAGATGCCCCTTGTCAAATGCTTTTAAACCTTCATTTTGTCAATGTGGTATATATATCATGTTGATTTGCTTATATTGATCCTTGCAACTCTGGTATAAATTCCACTTGACTGTGGTAAATGATAACTTTTAATGTATTGTTGAATTCAGTTTGCTAATATTTTGTTGAGGATTTTTGCATCTATATTCATTAGGAATATTGGCTCATAATATTCTTCTTCTCTTTTTTTAGTGTCTTTGTCTAATTTTGTTATCAGGGTAATGCTGGCCTCACAATGAATGAACTTAGAAGTGTTCCTTTGTCTTCAATTTTTGGGAACAGTTTGAGGATAAGTACTAACTTTTCTGTAAAAGTTTTATAGAATTTGTTTGTAAAGCCATCTGATCCTGGACTTTTAGTGGTTAGGAGTTTTTTGATTGCTGATTCAATTTCATTTATAGAAATCAGTCTGTTCAGATTTTCTATTTCTTTCTAATTCAGTCTTGAAAGAATACATGTTTCCAAATTTATCCATTTCTTCTAGGTTGTCAAATTTGTTGGCATATAATTTTTTGTAGTACTTTTATAATCCTTTATATTTCTATGGTGTTGACTGTAACTTCTGTTTCATTTCTGATTTAAGTCCTTTTTTTTCTTGATGAGTCTGGCTAAAGGTTTATCAACATTATTTATCTTATCTTTTTATTTTTTATTTATTTTTTTATAATTGTTTTAAGTTTATTTGTTTTCGAGAGGGGGAGCATGCACACATGGCAGGGGCAGAGAGAAAGGAGAGAGAGAATTCCAAGCAGGTTCCACACTGTCAGCGTGGAGTCTGATGTGGGGCTCGAACTCACGAACTATGAGATATGACCTGAGCTGAAATCAAGAGTCAGATGCTTCACCAACTGAGCCACCCAGGCACCCCCTTTTAAAGAATCAGTTGTTAGTTTCACAGATATTTTCTTTTTTTTTATTTATTTCCATTGTGATTTTTTATTGTTTTCTTCTTCTAACCTTGGGTTTTCTTTGTTTTTTCTACTTCATTTAGGTACAAGGTTAGATTGTTTGAGATTTTTCTTATTTCTTGAAGTAGGCCTGTTTTGCTATAAACTTCCTTCCTAGAACTGCTTCTGTTGCATTCTAAGGATTTTGCAATGTTGTGTTTCCATTTTTATTTGTCTCAGTATTTTTTGATTCCCTCTTTGATTTCTTTGTTGACCTATTGCTTGTTTAGTAGCATGTTTTTGACCTTCACGGTTTTTTTCCCCATTTTTTAAAAAACTGTAATTGATTTCTAGTGTTATACTGTTGTGATCAGGAAAGATGCTTGGTAAGATTTCAGTCTTCCTAACTTTGTTGAGACTTATTTTTAGCCTAATATGTGATCTATTGTGGAGGATATTCCATGTGCACTTAAAAAAAACACAAACGTATTCTGGTGTTTGAAGATGAACTATTCTATGTCTGTTAAGCCCATCTGATTTAATGTGTCAGTAGAGCTACTGTTTTCTGTCTGGACGATCTATTCATTGTTGTAAGTGGGGCATTAAAATGTCTTCCTACTACTGTATTTCTCCTTTTAGGTCTGTTAATATTTGCTTTATATATTTAGGTCCTGCTATGTTGGATTCATATTTACAATTGTTATATCCTCTTGTTGGAGTGATCCCTTTGTCCTTATGTAATGTGCTTCTTTGTCTCTTATTATAGTCTTCGTGTTAAAGTCTATTTTTGTCTAAACATTACCACCACTTTTTTCTTCACTTTCATTTGCATGGAATATCTGCATTCATCACTTTCAGTACATATTTTTGGTCTGAATTGAGTCTCTTCTATGCAGCACATAGACTGGTCTTTTTTTTTTTTTAATCCATCCAGTCACTTTATATCTTTTGGTTGGAGCATTTATTTCCTTTACATTTAATATAATTATTAATAGATATGTACTTATTGTCATTTTGTTAACTGTTTATTGTTTGTTTTTGTAGCTCTGTTTCTTTACTCTTGTGATTTGATGACTTTCATAGTGCTTTGCTTGGATTCCTATTTTTTTGTGTATCTGTTATTGATTTTTATTAGTGCCATGAGGTTCATGTATAACACTATGTATACAACAGTTTAAATTGACAGTTGCTTATATTTGAACACATTCTAAAAGCACAGTACATTATTCTCTGCATGATTATGTATTTGAGATCATATTTTACATATTTTTATTTTTGTATCCCTTAACTAATTATTATAGATGTGGTTGATTTCACTAATTTTGTCTTTTTACTTTTAAGTAAAAAGACAATAAAAAATAATTATTGTCTTTGAATTTTTATACTAGCTTTAAGTGATTGATCTACTACTTTTACTGTATTTTGCTTTTGCAGTGAAATTTTTCTTTCATAATTTTTTTACTGCTAGTTATGCACTTTTCTGCTTAAAGGATTTCCTTCCACATTTCTTGTAACACTGGTATAGTGGTAATGAACTTTAAACTTCTGTCTGGAAAACTTTTAATCTCTCTTTAATTCTTAGTGGGTAGCACATTCTTGATTATAGGTTTTTTCATTTCAGCTCTTTGAATATATCATGCCAGTCTCTCTGGCTTGCAAAGTTTTGGTAAAAAATCAGCTAGTAGTTGTATGGGTGTTTTGTTGTATGTAAGTAGTTGCTCTTCTCTTGCTGTTTTTTAATATTCTCTAACTTTATTTTTCGGCATCTTCCTTATTATGTGTCTTGTTTTGGACCTCTTTAGGTTCATCTTCTTTGTGGCTCCCTGTGCTTCCTGGACCTGGATATTAGTTTCCTTCCCCTGAAAAATAGTTTTCAGCTATTTTCTCTTCAAATAAATTTTCTACCCCTCTCTCTCTTCTTTTGGGATCCATACAATGCAAATGTTTGTCTGCTTGATGTTGTCCTAGTGTCCTTTAACCTTTCCTCATTTAAAAAAATTCCTTTTCCTTTAGTTCTTCTGTTTGGATGATTTCCACTACCCTTCTAGATTGCTCTTCTGCATCCTCTAATTTGCTGTTGATTCCTTCTAGTATATATTTCATTTCAGCTATTGTATTGTAAAGAACTGATTGGTGTATATATATATATATATATATTTTTTTTTTTTCTATCTCCTTAAGTTTTCACTGAGTTCATCCACTCTTCTACGTTCAGTAAGCATTTTTATGACTATTACTTTGAATTCTTTATCAGGTAGATTGCTTGTCTCCATTTAGTTTAGGTTTTGTTTTTTTTTTTTAACTGAGGTTTTGTCTTATTCTCATTTACAATATATTCCTCTATCTTGTTTTATCTCTCCGTGTTTGTTTCTTGGTTTTAGGTAGATTAGCTATGTGTCCTGTGCTAAAGGTAGTATCCCGTGGGCCTAGAAGTACAATTCTCCCTGGTCACCAGAACCAGGCATTCTAGGGGTATCCTCTGTATGTGCTGTATGACCTCTTGTGAGGTCACAAATGCTGTGGGCATGCTGGTGGGCAGCCTAGCCCCTGGCACAGCTGGCTGAGAGGCCTGGCTGTGGCTGCTGTGGACATGCTGATGGATGGCCTTAGGCCTCAGTGTGGCTGGCTCCGAAACCCAGCCACAACTAGTGTGGTATGCTGGTGGGCAGGGCTGTCTACCCCCATCCCAGGGCTGGAGTCACTGTGAAGGGGTACCAGTCCCAACAGAGGCTGCCCCCTGGGTGGGAGATGCTTTGGAGCGGCACCTGCCAGGGTGGGTGGCTTGGGTGGGGCAGGTCTGCAGGAGAATGATGAGCTATGCTAGCGAGGTAAATGGAAAGTACTAAATTATTGCTTGCCAGTGTTGGGCTAGCTGGGCTGAAGGTGGACAAGAAAAATGGTGTCTACTGGCACTTCTGTTCCTGAAGAAAGTGCCCAGCCTCTCCAGTACACACCCTAAAATTTGTCAGTAAATCTTATGTCTGGCTCAGGTGATTTTCAAACTGCTGCCTCTTTGCTGGTTCTTGGATCAAGTGATACTGTCTGTAGGTCCTTAAACAGCAGAGTCTAGATTTCCTATGGGCCTCGGGTCTTCTGGAGTTAAACTCTACTGATTTCAAAAGCAGACATCATAGGGACCCATATTCCTGATGCAGATCCCCAAGAAGGGGGTGTTCCTGATGTGGAGTTGATCCCCTTTCTCCACAGAGAAGACCTCTACACCTGTGATATCCCTCCTGCTGTGGGTCACTATTGGATACTTCTCAAACTACTGTTTTTCCACTGGGTCTAAATGGTAAGCAAGCCTACATGTGAGCCTTCCAAGTGGGGAATCTCAGTTTCCGATAGCACTTGGGGACCCCGGACATCAACCTTGTCGATTTTCCAAGCCAGATGTACTGGGCGCTTGTTTCTCTGGTACAGATCCCAGGGCCTGGAGTGCCTGATGTGGAGCACCAATCCCTTGCTCTTCTGTAACAAATACCTAGCTGGTGAGAACCCTCCCTATTGGGTGCTGCCATACTGTGTGTGTGTGGGGGGAGGGGGTCGTGAGACTGTGTCTCTGCCTTTTTTACCTATCTTTACCCTTTGTTGTGGACAGCAGTTCATCTCATTTTTAGATCTTTTTTGGGAGGCAATAATCCATATGTTCCTGTAGAGTTGGTATGTTTGAGGGAGGAGGTGAGTTCAGGATCTTCTTATGCTGCCATATTGGATCTAATCTGGATCCATAAATTTTTTTGTCTGCCCTTCCATATCTCTTTTCCTTTACTCTAAACTTATTCTGTGTGGAGGGATGCTGACCTGTGTGGACTACATCAATGAGCCCACTTGCTTTCTGGCTTCTGGTTGGCTTTGGTTAACTGGAGGGCAGAAGAGTTGAGTCAGAGTATTTTAACCACCCCCCCCCCCCCCCCCCCCCCCGCCCAGCTTTCTCCTTGCTATGGCTAAAGGCTGGCTGTGCCTGTCTCCTATTGGGGTCCTCTCTGAAAGTTACAGTTCTGTATGGATTCCTGTAACAATTTCCTCTCCTTGGGGACCAAGGAGAGGAGTAACAGAAATCTCCTCCTGTGACTAGCCCGGGGGTACTCTGATTATCTCCTTATTGACTTTTCTAAACACTGACTAAACATTTGTACATAGTCCTTTTATTAAACTGCCCTTCATTACCTAGTTTGCATATATCTGTTTCCTACTATAATAAATATATCAACTGAAAATGTGTGGTTTTAATAAACTTGAACATTAGGGAGTCACCAGACATTACATATGTTGATATTTAAGATTTTTCAAGTTTCGTACATGATTATTAACAGTAATATATCTCACCTGTTCATAGACTTTGACCCTTCCAAAGGATAGTAGAAAAGAGCAATTATAGTGAGAACAGTTTCCATGGTGTTTGTAAGAGTTCTGGTACAGCAATACCACGTGAACCAAGAGCATAACTGGCAAAAAAACTAAGAACAATTATAAGCAAACATATATTGAATGGGAAGTGGAAAAGCTCGGTATTACCTTCTATGGAAAACAGCAAGTCAACATATTGCAAAAATCACATCAAAAGGTAAATGATATTGAAAACAGACATGCCCAAACATTGTTTCTAAGAAGTTACATTACACACAGGTCTATGACGATTCCACATATATATACGTTAAAGTTAAGTTTGTATTTTCAGGTAAATTCTTATGGCATTGCATTTGATTGAAGTCTCACTTCCCACTAAGAGAAGGCATAAAACAGATTGATGATAGAGTTTATAGAAGACTGAAGTTCATAAGTAGATTATTCCAGTCAGTATTCCTGAAAATTGCCTTTTATTACTGACAAGTATTTTGACGGTTTTTTATTGATTTTGGTTGGGAATGTTGCCTTATATTTTGATGAAAAATTAAGACAGCACAGGAGAGAATAAAAACATGACTATCAGGATGTATCGTTAAATTTTAATTTGGAAATTGACTAAAATAATAAACCAGTTTTTGGGAGAACATGCAAACAGAACCGTCAAGTCTACAAAGCAAATGTCTTCCAAGAAGCTTGTCAGCTGGTGCAAGGATGTTAAACATGCAGTACTAGCTTCCTGTCTCTTGAAATGTAGCCTTTAAAAAATGTTCTAATTGTTTGTGGATTTAAAGACTTTTCCTAAACTAGAAGAATCTAGCACTGCTACTCTGGAGTAAGGATTTCAAAGGCATTATGCTTTTGCCATTTTAGGTTGAGCCTTCAGCAATGTACAGTATATAGAGACTGATTTTATCCTTGAATCAAATTAGGAAGGAGTCAATCACTACTCCAATCTGTCTTTTTAAGGCAAACAAACACCCTACTAGCAGATGTCTTATTAATGATTACTAAATTATTGATATTTATTAATAAATATTTAATAAATTATATTCCAGAAATGTGTTGATTAATTGGTCACTTGGAACACATTTTCTAGTAGACAGGATTAAAAAGGTAGTAAGATTTCTAAGCTGGCTCATATAAGTTTATTTAATTTAGGAAAGAGCCAAGTGAGGTTAACCACAATATTAAAGAATCCAATCACTCTTCAGAATATGGTTTCAATGGGAACCACTGAATGGCTGAATTCAAGATTGAGTGTGAGATCAGGAATCTCCCTACTGTGAAATAAAAAGTCTGACCAAAGACAGTTTTCTACACTACATTCTCTCCCTTACAGAGTCTATTTCAAACATTCTGGCTAGAGGTGAAGGAATGCTTCAGTGAAAACGTACTTCTTAGGCTTAGTCTCAGGTAGCTAGAGGTAGTGAACAAAGCCTGTAAACAGTGGATGTGATCTGTGAGGTAGGCAATTCCTACTGAGTTTTCTTTTTTTAAGAGTTTTTTTTTTAATGTTTATTTATTTTTGAGAGAGAGAGCATGCAGGGGAGGGGGAGAGAGAGAGGGAGACACAGAATCTGAAGCAGGCTCCAGGCTCTGAGCTGTCAGCACAGAGCCCAAGACTGGGCTCAAACCCACAAACTGCGAGATCATGACCTGAGCCGAAGTTGGACGTTCAACCAACCAAGCCACCCAGGTGCTCCTAGCAATTCCTACTGAATTTTATGGAAGGTGAGGCAAGGACTCTGACAGGTTTGATGAGTGAAGGTCCTTAAACAGGCTGTTCCTAGGGTTCAGCCTCTCACAGATTTTGAGGGCATCAGTGGCTTCTGTCACCCAAGGTGCAATCAGAAGGAAATATATGGCATGCACAACTTGCATTTTGTTATTCTTCATTATGGAAGTACCTCGAAAAAGTTGTACAAATTATCTTTTGAAGCTGTTTTGAGAATTGATATTTTTCCATGTGTTTCATGCCTGTAGGAATGAAGTAAGTGACATATAGTTTCTAAAGTGTTTAGGACTTACCACCCATTTTGCCATTTGCTGATTTTCTAGTTGCTTCATTAATGAGTAAAGCCTGATGTCTGCTACAGCAGACAGAAGTGCTTGGGCAAGTCTAGGAATCCAAATCTTCAACAGTTAAAAAAAAAAAAAGATATTAAAAACATCTTAATGGTCCATGTTGAATTATCATAAGAAATCAACAAACTGATCCAACTATCAATTAAAGGCCATTCTTAGTACAAAAATAGACAATATAGTATTCTTCTGCAAAAATAGTTTTGTTTTTTTTTTTTACAAAAATTACATTAATTTTTCAGGGAAATGCGCAAGGTAGTTTTATCATTCTCATTCTTGCTCTGTAATTTATATATTCCAACACTACTACTTTTAATTTAGATAGCCAGCAAAACATTTCATTGTGTTTAGGTTCTATTTTACAAGGACATTTAGTGGTTTTTGTTAAATTTTTATGAACTATATACAGTAATGTGTGCTAGGTATCATACTAAGTACTTTATATATATCAGCTCATTCAGTCCTGCTAATAATCCCTGTGAGATAGGTACTACTTTATAAGTGAGGAAACTGAAGTACAGAGAGGTTAAATAATTTTCTCAAGGCTGCACAGCTAGTTAGTGTGGAAACCAGAATTCAAACCCAAGTCTGCCTGATTCTAAAGCCTGTGCTCTTAACTACTAAGTTACATTACTTCCCCATCCTGCAATAAAGATGATAAAATTACTTTTTTTTTTTCATAAAAGGACAAGTATTCCACAGTTATAGAAACATAGTAATCAGATGACATTAAAAAGTAATTTAAGGGGAGCCTGGGTGGCTCAGTGGGTTAAGCATCTAACTCTTGATTTCAGATCAGGTTATGATCTCCCTGTTCGTGAGATGGAGCCCTGGATCAGGCTCCGTGCTGACAGCCAGAGGCTGCTTGGGATTCTCTCTCTGGCCCTCCATTGCTCACACGCTCTCTCTCTCTCATAATAAATGAACACTTAAAAAAAAAAGTAAATTTAAGAGTAAAACTAAAGAATAAATGTACTATAACTTAATTACAGTTAGTAATTCTAATACTACACATTGACATCTTTGAGAGTTTTAAAACAATGTCAGTTATTATTAACAAAATAACACACTGATAGAACACAATTTAAACTTAGTTTGTTCAAGGGTGCCTGGGTGGCTCAGTCGGTTAAGTGTCCAACTTCAGCTTAGGTCATGATCTCACGGTTCATGGGTTCAAGCCCTGTGTCAGGCTCTGTGCTGAACTCTTGCTCAGAGCCTGGAACCTGCTTCAGATTCTGTGTCTCCTTCTCTCTCTGCCCCTCCCCCACGCATGCTCTGCCTCTGAAAAATAAATAAATGTAAAAACAGGTTTTTAAAAAAATTTTTTTAATGTTTTATTTATTTTTGAGACAGAGAGAGACAGAGCATGAACAGGGGAGGGGCAGAGAGAGAGAGGGAGACACGGAATCTGAAACAGGCTCCAGGCTCTGAGCTGTCAGCACAGAACCTGATGTGGGGCTTGAACTCACAGACCATGAGATCATGACCTGAGCCGAAGTTGGACACTCAACCGACTGAGCCACCCAGGCGCCCCTAAAAACAGGTTTTTTAAACTTAGTTTGTTCAAAAGATGTGTTTCTAAAAATATATGTAAATTTGTATTTCTTTTAGATCAGTCTTTATTAACTTTATAGTTAGAGTGGCTTTACTATCAGGTATCAGTGGCTTCTAATACTTTATGTTCCTTTCTTTGTCAATAATCTGTAAATTAAAAAATCTGTAAATTAATGTTTAAGTCTTAAAGGTATGCTGTACTTCATAATTTCACTTAAACTGTGTCCTGTAAAATACAGCAAAAGACATCTATGTACATACCTTGTTTACTCTGCATAAAGATCTATATGCTTATGTCTTATCTTTCAGGCCTGAAAGTAGTTCATGTGAAAAGCCAATTTGGCTACAAATAATATAAGCCAACAATATGAGGAAGTCACTAAAACTGAAAGAATCCTTGTGCATTGACAGAAGTATAGTATTTATGGAGTTAATGGTTACACTGTATTCTGAAGTAGTTACACTAGCTTTCTTTCTATTTTTTTTCAAAAAAATTTTTAATGTTTATTTTTGAGAGAGACACACAGAGTGAGTGGGTGAGGGGCAGAGAAAGAGGGAGACACAGAATCTGAAGCAGGCTCCAGGCTGTGAGCTGTCAGCACAGAGCCTGACGTGGGGCTCAAACTCACGAACTGTGAGATCATGACCTGAGTCGAAGTCAGATGCTCAACTGACTGAGCCACCCAGGTACCCCTACTCTAGGTTTTAATAATGTATTCAGTTTGGAGACCTACATTTTAAGACAGATATTAACAAATTACAGGATGTCTAAAGCACATTATCTGATTATGATACTTAAAACTGGAGACGTTTATCCTGGATAAATAAAACTTTTTGAATGGCTGTCATGTAGGAATCTTGAATTTAAAAGAAGGTTGATTTTTAGTACAACACAAAAATAAATGGAGATGTAAACTCTCAGTTATTAGAAGTCTCTCCAGACTTTTTTTTTAGACATTTTATTTTTCTTCTTTTTTTAAGTTTACTTATTTTGAGAGACAGAGCAGAGGAGGGGCAGAGAGAGAGAGGAAGAGAGAGAATCCCAGGCAGACTCTACGCTGTCAGCACAGAGAACCCCCTCTCCAGACTTTTAAGATACCATAATTTTCTAGGTTATAGTAAGGACCTGAGAAGAATTAAATAATAGTTGCATATGGCCCTTGAAAATAAAAAGTAGTGGGCTGGGGCGTATGAAGGAACATGCAAGGGGTAAACCTTGAGTATGATGCTGTGTTGGTAGCTTACCATTCTCCTGTTCTTTAAATTCCTGATTCCTCCATTAAACTCCAGAGGCCAAATGCCCTTGTGCATCTTCTGACTATTGAAAGCCCCCAGTGTGGTAACCTGTTCAGGTCTCCCTTCTATATCCCTTTCCTCTCACATGTGCTAAGCCAGTGCTGTCCAGCAGAACTATATATAACATGAGCCACATAATTTAAAAGTGTATAGTTGCCAAATTAAAAAGTAAAAAAAAAAAAAAAATCCCAAACAGGTAAAATTAATTTTAGTTATTTTAACCCAATATATCTAAAATATTATCATTTCGTCAAAATAAAAAATTGCAGAAATATTTTACATTTTTATTTTATACTTATTTTTTGATATCCAGTATGTATTTTACACTAACAGCACTTCTCAATTTGGATTAGCCACATTTCAAATGTTTAATAGACACATGTGGCTAGTGGCTACCATATTAGCGCAATTCTAAGCCATTCTGTATACACACTTTATGCAGTTTGGAGAGAAGCTATCTGGTAAGAGCATTAGGCTGTGAATAAGTAGACCTAGGATTTAGTTTTAGCTCTGCTTTAAAAAAAATTTTTTTTAATGTTTATTTTTGAGAGAGAGAGAGAGAGAGCATGAGCAGGAGAGGGGCAGAGAGAGCAAGACACAGAATCTGAAGCAGGCTCCAGGCTCTGAGCTGTCAGCACAGAGCCTGACACGGGGCTCGAACCCACAAACCACAAGATCGTGACTTGTGCCAAAGTTGGACGCTCAACTGAGCAACCCTGGCTCTCCTAGCTCTGCTTTTGACATGCTGTGACTTTGGTCTATTTACCTTACTTCTCTGACCACTTCTAGTTTCAAAATTATGTAATCTGTGTTTAAAATAATCAATTATGACAGTATGAGTGACCAAGTGATAGCATCTTAATGTTTCTCCACCTGGTCAAGTTCCAGATAGGGCAGAGGTTTTGGGGAACACAGCAGGGTGGGGATGGGGACTATAGGAGGCTTACTTTAAATCACAAAATGGCCAGGTGGGTCAGCTACACGTTGAGGAAAGTGGATTGGTTCTGAAGGAATAGGAAGTTTTCTATCTTGAAGAATCCTTCATTCATAATATAACCTACTTCTTGGCATATAAGATATCCTTAATATATATATGCCTGTGTTTCCAGACTTTATAGTTATCCTACACAATCTAGAAGCCCTGACAGGAGAAGAGAATTCACAGCTCCTAACTTCTGCATGTATCAATGGAAGAAACTCTGCAACTGCTGTAAATTCTCCTTCGCCATGATCCTTCCATGTGTCTTTCTTTCCAGGCTCCAAAAACCCCTCAGGATTTGGATTACCTTTGGAATTCTGGGCCACTTCCCTAACAGAGAATGGGGAAGTCCCAAACTTCTGAGTCTAACCTGATGACAGCTTAAAGGAAAATGAGTTTAGAGAATCTTTGGCACCATTAGTTCTTCTTTTGTACCCTCTCTTGGCAAATGACCCCAGAAATTCATGATCTGGTAATTACAATCTAACTTACTACTGCTGCCTAATTACTACATACATAGCACAATGATTGTGTATATCATTAAATTCTTGTGAAATTAATTTTCCCTAGGTTTTAATTTCAACACTAAATCCTGGGTAGGTTTATATGTATTTAGTCTTCATAAGCTCCTATAACATGGTCTTCTGCTGGCAAATTAAAAAAACAAAAACTAGCTACAACATAGCTGTCATGTGATTCTTTCATGAAGGAAGAATACTTCTAAAGTCCAAATAATGAATATACAATGTAGTCATTCTCAAAGTCTGCATATCTTAACACGATTCCTTGAAGGAGGACACTTCCATGCTCAGTTTTGTGTTTTAGCATGTAATGAAGAGTTACACATCACAGTACATCTTTGGAACTGTGGGCTTCCTAGATATGGTCAGAGTTTAGCAGTATCTTTCTAAAAACAAATATTCTGATACCACTATCATTTGGTTAAAATACATTAGCCTTTTAAAAAGGGTAGAATAAATCTACTTTTAATTACTATCAATTAGTTAATATAGATTGTTAGCCTTTTTAAAAGGATGGAGTAAGTCTACTTTTAATAACTATTCTCATTACTTTTATTTAAACTTACCAGCAGCTGAACACTATCTTTCCCCAAAAGGTGTAGAATCTTGTAAATGCTTGCAAAGATTAAGGGATAAGTGTAACCCCTCAATCGTTCTGTCCATTCCCAGGTCAAATAACCATAATTAGTAATATTAAGGACTAATGTTAAATAGCACTGAAACAAAACCTATTTTCATTTCTATGCATAAAACTCTTTTTTTGACAAAGAAGCTTAAAAACACCATTTTATACTGGTTTTTCAAACTAAAAATAGAATCGACCAATTAAACTCATAACTTCTTCAAGATGGGAATGTCCTTTTTTACTTCATCTACATCCTCCACAGTACTGAGCACTAAGGGAATACATGCTAGTTAAAGGCTGAGTCAAGTATATTAACATCAAAGAAAGATATAGAAGAAATATTAGTGTAAAATAATGGTATACTTTGATAAGTTAAAATTACTTAGAGAATATATGGAAAATCGACTAAAAATACATAATAGAAGCTAACACAATTTCTAAGATGAATATACATTCATAATATAGGAAGGAAACTACAAAGGATATTTGAAAACCATGTGATGTGCAACTTCAAGAGACTGCCAATATTCATCTGGAACAAAACTTGTCTGGACTAAAAAACAGTTACATATTCGTAATGCTATAGTAAACAAGACCAGATAAATGTTTTCACCAAGAAGATCTGAAAAACAAAACAAAACAGGTAATTGTGGCATAAAAGTCAGGCAAGTTCCACTTGCAGAACTAATGCTCTGGTTGGCCCCTTGCTTAGATTCTGTTAAGTCACCGTAGAGAACTCTGGCCTCTCTACACTCTGGCCTCTCCCGTCAAAACAGAACTGGGCTGAAAGTTATACAAGGGCCAGAGTCTCACCATTGGGTAATTGCCACTCCTTTCATCTTTCTTGGAACTAACTGTATAAAGAGAATAGTAAGATAAATACTGAAAAAGAGACTGGGTTAACTAAATGAAGCCTGAGGCTAATGAGGTAATATCCTATATGGGTAGCTAATGAAAGAAACCAGCTAACAAAGTACTAAGGAGCAACTCTTCTGTATATGTCAAACAGTGGCATATCAAATGGTCCTTTGTATGTTTTTAAATAGCCTTTATTGATGTTTATGCAAGGTGCTGAGTTCATTCCTTCACACGCCTTACCTCGTTTAATCCTCCCTCCAAACTATGCTAAAGGGTAGATATTGGTCCCATTTTACCTAGGAAATTGAGACTAAGACATTACACTGTCTTGTCCAAAGTCAAAAAGGTTGTAAATGACTAAACAGGACTCAACACAGGTCTATCTGCTGCATCCAAAGCCCTGCTCTTTACCACAAGTGGACAGTCTGCAGGCTGAATACAGAGTTTTTTTGGGGTTTGTTTGTTGTTTTTTAATGTGAATCTAGTTGCCAACATTTTAAAATCCTATTTTATATTAAAATCTATATTGTAGCATTTCAAAACTAAGAACTGACGCAGAGCTCAACTGGCTGGTTCTGAAATATAAGGTGCTTTAACTTATTTAGACGTGCCTGTCTGGCCTCCTGAGCATTTGTGTTTGCACTCTAATCCATTTTGAGTCTTTTGCTATCATTCTAGGTTCCTGCCACTCTCCTTCTTTCTTCTCCAGGAATCACATTTAAACATTTTCCAGACAATTGGTACATTCAACACAACATACATGCCCCATCTCAACTTTCATCTTTTAGAAACACTTAAAGAAACCTCCCGACTGAAATATATCTGCTGAAAGCATACCTTGTGAAAAAACCCTTTTACTCTGTGGACTGGGGAGAATAAACAGTACACAGAACTGGCCCTTGGACAGGTGATCTTGAATCCCTAAAAGTTCAACTATTTGTCCAGCTGCCTCTCCCTTTCCCCGCGTCACAACCCTCCTTCTTCATTTAGCAAAATGATTCTCCCCTTTCTTGGTCTCAGGTTTCCAGAAGAGAAACGCGGCATTCTTTTCAGCCACTTATACCGTGCTTGGTGTATATAATGCGCTCAAATATTTACTGAATGAATGAGAAGTCCATCTTTATATTAAAACCCCGCTCCGACATATCAAAAACCCACTTGCTGGGGTGATTTTTCTCCTGTCAACATCATCACGACATACCAAAGAGAAGACAGAGGGGGCGGTGGGAAAAATAAATGGGTTAGGAGTCAGACCTGGTCCCACCCCATCCAGGAATCAACCCCCCCGCGGCTACGAAACCTCAGGTAACTCCCGGACTGGGTACCCCCTTTCTAAAATGGGGGTGGCAACGTCATTAAATTCACTCCACACGGCCGGCGGCGGCAGAATTAACTGATGCAGAAAAGCACCCTGCAAGAGGCAGGGATCGAGAATCCGGTCTCGATCGCACGATTTCTTGGCAACCCTACCCAGCAGATGGAGCCCTAGCTCAGGGTCCGCGGCTTCCCGCCACTGCCTCGGAGTTCCGCGCCCGCACCTCATCACTCACCTCCGCTGCGCTCGGAGCTATTCGGGGGGCTGAGGTACAAAGTTGACTTTCTCTTTCGCAGCTTCATCTTCTCGTGGGAGCGGTTCTGCAGACCGCGGAAAAAGAGTCGGCCGTTGCCACCTACTTGCTCCATCCTGCACCTATTTCTATATCTACTGAGGATCCCCTGACACCTCAGTCCCTCGGAAGAAGGATCCTGAAGTAACGCGCGTTGCTCTTCCGCTCATTAAGTTTGGCCACTGCAGCAGCCGTAGCTCGCAGGCGCGGAGATACCTGGGAAAAGGCAGCCTCCTCGCGCGGGCCTGCGAATGCTTCGGAATATTGCACGTTTGTCTGGCGTGGGTAAGCTTTGTCGTGAGCTCGCCTGCGTTTTTCCTTTGGCTTCTCCTTCTCGTGAGATTGCTGCCCGGACTTGGCTTCTAGGTCTCTGAGCCCAGGTTTCTCTTCCGGAAGCTGCTGGAAGGATCCGGAGCTCCCTTGCGCTGGGGCAGGCAGGAGGCGGGGTCAGCGAAGCCACGGCCACGCGTTCGGGACGTTTTGGTGGTAAAGATAATAGTAAACTTGTTTGCGTGACATTTCACTATTTGGGTGGTCGCTCAGTAACTGTCGAACCAAGTGGGTAGGGTAGGATGATTTAAGCTGATGTACAGATGTGGGAAATGAGGTTAGGAAAGGTTAAATGACTTGGGTAGGGTCACTTAGCAAGCTAGCGGCAAAAGAGGGAATCTCCCTATTTGGTATGGTTTATGTTACAAACAGCTGACTTGCTTTTTTTTTTTTTTTTTCTGTTACATTCAGCAGGCGATTAACCATAGGATGCTTCGTAAGCTGTCGTTTATTTAGATTTCGTCTCCATTTTAGCGATGTTAAGGACAACCTGGTTTCTAGTACCGGTTTTGCCACTTATTTTTGTAACCTCGGGGGCTGGTCTAGGTGACGGTGAAAGATTGCTATGAGAAAACATGAAAATCTTTTTTACTTTGCTTTCTTCTTTCACAAACATGTTTTCTCCAGACACTAAAGTGTTCTCAAGTATAACTTTCTGAGAAATAGTGGAGTTTTAACTCCTCAGCTTTTAAAAGTAAACCCAGCCAGATCTCCTTTATATTTTTATCAAAAGTGGATGGAAATTATTTGTTTGATGTCTACTTGTACCTTCTAAAGCATCAAAGGGAACTCACAAAATCTTTTAGCCTGTTTTTAAAAATTGTTTTTAATCACACATACTGCCAAAACCCATAAAATAGTTTAAGGGGGGGGCAATAATGAAAAGTAACAATTCTCTTTCTTCTACTTCAGATTGGATTGACAGTCACTTTCAACTTCTGGGAGCTGTTTGTTACAGTAGTTAGCTTCATGTAGTATGTGAAGGTGTAAACAGTATGTCTCTCTCCGCCCCCTCACTTTTTGCCATTTTAAAAATTATCCATTTAAAACTATGGAGAATATGCTGTAATAGGATTTAGCTTTGTCTCACACCATCCCCAACCCTCATTTGCCATACTCCCTATATATTTCTATTCGTGCTTTAGTTAAATCAAGTGATATGTACATATTATGATGAAAATACTATTCACTCTGGATAGAATCTTTTCAAGGATGCTGTGCTAAGTTATTGCTTTGCTTCCCATTTTTTTTGTACACAGATCTGAAGATCTTTCCTGGATGTGGACTATAATTTTTCAAAACCACTGTGTGGCAGAAGCACTGAATACATTTGTTGAAAAATGTTTGGGAGATTGACTCTTCCACAACTGCTTTTTGCTACCATCCTTGGAATTGCTGGAGGAATGTATATTTATCAACCAATATTTGAACAGTACTACCGAGATAAGATGGAATTTAAAAAAAAGTTGAAATTGACACAAGAATCAGAAGAGAAGAAAAGTTAATACTACATGGAGTTGAACTGCAATTGTTTAGTTCTATTGAAATTATACACTGACTATAAATAATGTAGTAAGAACTTCTCAAATATATTTTAAACATAAATCATAGGCCATGATTTTAAAACAAACATTGTCGATTTTAGTGTTTACTTTTATTTGCCATCTTATGTCTTTTAACCAAGACAGATTAGTATTGTCTTAAGTATATTTATTTATTTTGAGAGAGAGAAAGAGCATGCATGGTGTGTGTGAGTGGGGGAGGGACAGAGAGAGAGAGAGAGAGAGAGAGAGAGAGAGAATCCCAAGCAGGCTCTGCGCTGTCAGCACAGAGCCTGACATAGGGCTCAAACTCACTAACTGTGAGATCATGACCTGAACCAAAACCAAGAGTTAGACACTTAACCAACTGAGCTACCCAGGTGACCCTAGTAATTTTTTTAAAAACTAAAATGAATGTCTTAGGGAGTATTTTGTTTCCTAGTTGAGGTTAATTTTTCTGGGAATGCAGCATATACAGAATCATGGGAAGATCCTTTATATTTTTAAAATAGCTGAAAATGATGTTTATAGCACTGTTTATAGATGAAGTGGATCAAGTTAACTACCTTAGGCAGAATGTCCCTCAAGTAGCCTACAATTAGCCTGGTTTAATATACTTGAGCAGTCTTTCAGCCCCAGGCAGAATTGAGGAATAAATTGAGAATTGGGGTAGCCCAGAGCAAGGTGGGGTTTTAGAGAAGATAGTGTTATATAAGATGGCAGATATGACACAGGATCTGTTTAACCTAAGCAAATTTACATTAATAATGGTGGTAAAGGTGGAATTAATTTGTTATGAATCTATTATTTATGTAAATAATTTTTTGAAATCACTAAGAACTAATAATTTTTATTCTAATCTTAAGCTTGTATTTTCAATGAGAGCTATCAATGTAATCACACGTACAAAATGCTTTATTTAAAGCAACTCTTTTATTGTTGGTTTCTTTTTCTTTAAAAGTAAATTTATTATAACTTAATCTAAGCTACCTATGTTGAATGGAGGCCAGCATAGGTAATTTTTTTAAAAAAGAGTGAAGAAAAAATTACAAAAATAGTACATGTTCATTAAAAATTCAAACGATACAGAAATGAACAAAATGAAAAGTGAAAATTATTGATGCATATACTGATTTAATCTGTCCCTCCAACAGTTTAGTGTGAATTTTTGTGACTGTTTTTCCTCTATGCACATAAAAATACACATGATAATTTTATTTTATTTTTTATGTATTTATTTTTTAATATGAAATTTATTGTCAAATTGGTTTCCATACAGCACCCAGTGCTCATCCCAAGAGGTGCCCTCCTCAATACTATCACCCACTTTCCCCTCCCTCCCACCCCCCATCAACCCTCAGTTTATTCTGTTTTTAAGAGTCACTTATGGTTTGGCTCCCTCCCTCTCTAACTTTTTTTTTTCCTTCCCCTCCCCATGGTGTTCTTGCTAACTTAAAAATGCACATGAAAATTTTAATTCATCTACCAAGTATTTACCATGTGATAGGTTTAGCTTTGCTTGACTACAGATAGATTCTTTTGCATGAGTTTTCTCATCATGGAACCCAGGCTCAAGGAGCATCCCCTTTCTGGGATATGACAATATAGGACTGAGAGACAGAGGAAACTTGGAATTGTAAGCTTCTGCTCAGTTGTGGCAAATGTCAAGCCTTGTCATATTCTTTTGGTTTATAGCAAGGACATCACATGGTCAACCCCAGAGTCAAGGGCAGGGACACAGACTTCATACAGGGTACAGAGTCAAGTCATATGACAATGAGCAAGAATATATGATCCTGTTATATCCAAGGAATGATAAGCTCATATATGTAGCATCAACTTAAATTGAACTGCTTTTGATATTCCTGAGAATGATGGCATTGTCAGTTTAGCATTTACATACCAAGCGGCAGAGAATGAGTTAATTTTTTTTTCTAATAAAGATATTGCAGCTATTTAAAAGAAGGTCACAATAAGATACCCACTTGACATACAAACAAAAAAGATGGAAAAATAATAAGTGTTAGCAAGGATATGGAGAAATTGAAACACTGATCCATTGCTGATGGGAATGTAAAACTTCAGTTGCTGTGGAACAGTTTGGCAATTCCTCAAAAAGTTAAGCAGTGTTACCTTATGACCCAGTAATTTTACTTCTAGGTATATATCCAAGAGAAGTGAAAACATGTCCACACAAAAATTTATACATGAATGTTCATAGCTTCATTATTATAATAACTAAAAAAGTAGAAATTACATAAATGTCTATCAATGGATGGATAACAAATTATATTTCCACACAGAATATTACTCAGCCATAATTAATGAAATAGTGATACACAGTACAACATGAATAAACTTGGAAAAACATGAAAGAAGATGGTCACAAAAGACCCTATATTGTAATTCCATTTATATGACATGTCTAGAACAGGCAAATGGAGAGAAACAAAGTAGATTAGTGGCTGCCAGGATATGGGGTTTCTTTTCAAAGTGATGAAAATGTGTTGGAACTAGATAGTGGTGATCAGTGACAACTTTGTCAATATACTAAAGACACGGAATTGTACAGTATAAAATAGTGAACTTTATAATAATTCTATCTCAATAAAGCTGTCTTAAAAAAAAAAGAAAAAACAAGGATACAGCATCCAGAATAGCTGCAATTGAGATAGTTCATTCTTTCTGCCACAATCCATCTAGTTTGTTTTTTATGTGTAATAAAAAATACATAGCATGAAATTCATTATTTTTACAGGTTTTATGTGTACAATTCAGTGGCATTAAGTACATTCACACTGTTGTGTAACCATCACCATCCATTTTTCTCTAGAACTCTTTCCATTTAAATTTTGCCAGGCCCAGAGAGGTGAATTCAGTGGGGATATAGAGACTCTGCCCACATCCTTAAAATCTTTAAAGATGGCATTAATGTCTGCAGTTCTTGCTTAAATTGCTTCTCATTTACTATTTTAGCCAGGGAAAGCATATTCAGAGGCTTTCAGTTGGTTCTTTCTACAATGAGGATTTGGTAGGGACTGAATGTGACACCCCTGGCAAAATTCATATGTTGAAACCCTAATCCCCAGTGTGATGGTATTTGGAGGTGGGACCTTTGGGAGGTAATTAGATTGTGCAGGTGGAGCCCTCATGAATGGGATTAGTGCCCTTATAAGAAGAGATACAGGAGAGATGATCACTTTTTTCACCATGTTAGGATTATAGCAAGAAGGTACAAACTTGAAAAGGGCCTTCTCACCAGACACCGAATCCATGAGCACCTTGATTTTGGACTCCCCAGCCTTCAGAACTGTAGGAAATATTTGTTGTTTAAGTTACCCATATTATGGTATCCTGTTACAACAGTCTAAGGCAGGGTTCCATAAGGTCAGTGATTATAGTGTATGATCCTTTTAATGTATTGTTGAATTTAGTTTGCTAATATTTAATTGAGAATTTTTGTGTCTATATTCATCAGGGATATTGGCCTGTAATTTTCTTTTTTGTGGCATTCTTACCTGGTTTTGGTATTAGAGCTTTGTAAAATGAGTTTAGAAGCATTCCCTCCACTTAAGCGTTTTTGGAAAAGTTTGAGGATAGGTATCGAATCTTTGAATGTTTTGTAGAATTCACTGGTGAAGCATCTGGTCCTGAGCTTTTGTTTGTTGAGAGGTTTTTGATTACTGATTCAACCTCCTTACTGGTAATTTGTCTATCCCAATTTTCTATTTCTTCCTTGATTCTGTCTTGGAAGATTATCTGTTTCTAAGAATGTATCCATGTCTTCTATGGTGTCCAGTTCATTGGCAAATAATTGTCCATAGAGGTCTCTTATGATCCTTTGTATTTCTCTAGTACCAGTTATAACCTCTCTTGCTAGTTTTACTAACTTGAGCCTTCTCTTTTTGGTAAGTCTAGCTAAAGGTTTGTCAAATTTGTTTATCCTTTCAAAGAACCAACTCTTAGTTTCATTGATTTTTAAATTTTATTTTTAGTTTCTATTTCATTTATTTATGCTGTGATCTTTCTTATTTTTTTCTTTCTACTAACTTTGGGCTTTATTTATTCTTTCCTAGTTCTTTGAGATGTAAAGTTAGTTTATTTGAGATTTTCCTTGTTTCTTGAGGTAAGCTTGTATCATTATGAACTTCCCTATTAGAACATTTTTTGCTGCATCCCATGGATTGTGAATTGTTATAGTTACATTTTCATTTGTCTCAAGGTATTTTCTGATTTCCTCTTTGATTTTTTTTGTTGACCCATTGATTGTTCAGTAGAATGTTGTTTAATTTCTACATATTTGTGATTTTTTTTTTTTAGTTTTCTGCTTGTAATTTTTTTTTAGTTTCATGCCATTGTGATCAGAAAAGATGCTTGATAGGATTTCAGTCTTATTAAACCTATTGAGACTTGTTTTGTGGCCTAACATGTGATCTATCCTGGAGAATGTTTCATGTGCACTTGAGAAGCATGAGTATTCTGCTGCTTTGGGATTAAATATTCTGTATTTAGCTATTAAGTCCATCTGGTCTAATGTGTGGTTTAGGCCAATGTTTCCTTATTGATGTTCTATCTGGATGATCTATCCATTGATGTAAGTAGGGTGTTAAAGCACACTACAATTATTGATGCAGACAATTTCTTCCTTTAGATCTGCTAATATTTGTTTTATATGTAGGTGCTCTTATGTTGGGTGCACAAATATAATTTTTACATCCTGGGTTGGGTTGACTGCTTTTTCAACAGGTAATGCCCTTTGTCTTTTATAGTCTTTGTTGTAAAGTCTGTTTTTTCTGGTATAAGTATAGTTACACCAACTGTCTCTTCATTTTTATTACATGGAATATTTATTTAATCTCTTCCCTTTCAGTCTAGGTGTGTCCTTACTTCTGCAGAGTTTCTTTTAAGCAGTATATAGATGAGTCTTGTTTTTTTTAAGTCCACTCAGCTTCTCTGTGTCTTTTGATTAGAGAATTTACATTTAAAGTAATTTTTTTATATTTATTTTATTTTATTTTATTTTTAATGTTTATTTATTTCTAAGACAGAGACAGAGCATGAGTGGGGGAGGGGCAGAAAGGAAGGAAGACACAGAATCAGAAGCAGGCTCCAGGCTCTGAGCTGTCAGCACAGAGCCCGACTCAGGGCTCGAACTCACAAACCATGAGATCATGACCTGAGCTGAAGTCGGTTGCTCAACCGACTGAGCCATCCAGGTGCCCCAAAGTAATTTTTTAAATTTTAACTTGTTTTATTTATTTATTTTTTAAATTTACATCCAAATTAGTTAGCATATAGTGCAACAATGATTTCAGGAATAGATTCCTTAGTGCCCCTTACCCATTTACCCCATCCCTCCTCCCACAACCCCTCCTGTAACCTTCAGTTTATTCTCCATATTTACGAGTCTCTTTTGTTTTGTCTCCCTCCCTGTTTTTATATTATTTTTGCTTCCCTTCCCTTATGTTCATCTGTTTTGTCTCTTAAAGTCCTCATATGAGTGAAGTCATGTGATTTTTGTCTTTCTCTGACTAATTTCACTTAGCCTAATACCCTCTAGTTCCATCCACGTGGTTGCAGATGGCAAGATTTCATTCTTTTTGATTGCTGAGTAATACTCCATGGTATATATATATATATATACCACATCTTCTTTATCCATTCATCCATTGATGGACATTTGGTCTCTTTCCATACTTTGGCTATTGTTGATAGTACTGCTATAAACATGGGGGTGCATGTGTCCTTTTGAAACAGCACCCCTGTATCCCATGGATAAATGCCTAGTAGTGCAATTGCTGGGTCGTCGGGTAGTTCTATTTTTAGTTTTTTGAGGAACCTCCATACTGTTTTCCAGAGTGGCTGCACCAGCCTGCATTCCCAACATTTAAAGTAATTATTGATAGGTATGTACTAATTGCCATTTTGTTAATTGCTTTCCAGCTGGTTTTGTATTTCCTGTTTGTTCCTTTTTTCTTCTTTCACTCTTTTTCTCTGTGCTTTAATGACTTTCTTTAGTGTTATTAGTTTTTTCCTTTCATTATCTTTTGTGTATCTATACTAGGTTTTTCCTTTATGCTTACCATGTGGTTCACATATAATAATTCACTTAAAATATGCTGTAGCAATAGCAACTTAAATTTTTACATATTCTAAAGCCTCTACATTTTTAGTCCCCTACCATGTTTTATGTTGTTTTTATTAAGAAAAATTTTTTAAGGTTTATTTGTTTTGAGAAAGAGAGAGAGCAAGAGCAGGGAAGGGGCAGAGAGAGAGAGGGAGAGAGAGAGGATCCCAAGCAGGCTCCATGCTGTCAGCATGGAGCCTGATGTGAAGCTCGATCTCACAAACTGAGAAATTATGACCTGAGCAGAAATCAAGAGTCAGATGCTTAACTGACTAAGCTACCCAGGTGCCTCCCTCCCCCATGTTTTATGTTTTCTTTGTCATATTTTATATCTTTTTATTTAGTGTATTTGTTAACTAGTTATTATAGTTATGTTTGCTACGTTTATCTTTTAACCTTAATCCTAGCTTTGTAAGTGGTTTGTTTCCTGCTTTTACTATATATTTGCCTTCACCAGTGAGATTTTTATTTTTATATTTTCTTGTTATTAGTGTGTTTTCTTTTCTGCCTAAAGATATCCCTTTAATATTTCTTGTAAAGTTGGTTTAGTGATGATGAGCTCCTTTAGCTTTTGCTTGCATGGAAAAATCTTTATCTCTCCAATTCTGAATGATAGATTTACTGGGTAGAATATTCTTGGTTGGAAGTTCTCTTTTCTTCAGCACTTTGAATATATCATGCCACTCCCTTCTGGCCTGCATAGTTTCTGCTGAAAAATCAGCCAGTAGTCTTAAGGGGTTCCCTTGTACATAATTTTTTTTTCTCTTGGTGCATTTAAGACTTTTTATTTAACTTTTGACGTTTTAATTATGATGTGTCTGGATGTGGATCTCTTTGGAGTTTTCTGTCCTTTTCTCTCTTCTCCTTTTGGGACTCCTACACTACTAATGTTATTCTGTTTGATGTTGTTCTGTAAGTCTCCTAATCTATCTTCTCTTTTTAAATTTCCATTTTCTTTTTGTGGCTCTGTTTGAGTGAGTTCCATTGCCTTGTCTTCTTGGTGACTGATCCATTTTTCTGCATCATCTAGCCTGCTGTTGAATCCCTATAGTGTATTTTTCGGTTCAGTTATGTTCTTCAGCTCTGTGACTTCTGTTTTAGTTCTTTCTTTTATTTTCTACCTCTTTGTTGAAGTTCTCACTGTATTCATCCATTCTTCTCCTGAGTTTGGTGAGCATCTTTATGCCTATTACTTTGAACTCTAGCAGGTAGATTACTTGTTTGCATCTCATTAAGGTCTTTTCCTGAGGTTTTGTCTTGTTCTTTTATTTGGAACATACTTTTACGGTTTCCTCTTTTTCCTTGACTCTTCATGCTTGTTTCTGAGTATAATGCAAACTAGCTACCTCTCCCAGCCTTGAAGGAGGTATCTTACTTTGAAGGAGATAGGAGGTGAAACTTGTTGTTCAACCTTGCCCTAATCTTATTTGTCTTTGGAATCTTTGTGATTGCCTAAGTAGACTGATTTATTCTTGAGGGGTTTCAGTTGTTGATGGTGTGCTAAGACCTGTGATCTCAGTCAGCACCTGGGTTCAGGCTGATTGGAAGCCAGATCCTTAGGCAGCAGCTTTTAACATATGTAAATATATATAGTCCTTTGGCACACAATTGTAGACCCTGCTGACCTCTAGGTCAGGCGATCTGGAGGGTTCTCTTGGGTAAGAGTCATAAAAATCAGGACTTCAGATGAGTGTATAAACTCCTTTCTGGGAAGTACCAGTAAGCTGTGGTGAAGTCAAGGGAGGGTGCAAAGACGGTGATTCCCTGCCTACATTCCCAGGTAGTGCCTCTGTGGTCTGTAGATATCTGACAAACCTAAAGCCTGTCCATCAGGTTAAAGCTACAGAACAAGTAAATAGGGCTTATCTGCAGGCAGTCAGGGGTTGTGTTTTGGTCAGTTTTCTACGTAATGCTCTTGGTATAGTACCTTGCCCTGACATGTTTTTCTAGTTTTTACAATCCTGTGGTGCCCAGGAACATAAGCCCTTTTGGCCACCAGATTAGCCCCTCTGGTCACCAGAGTCAGGTATTCCACAGGTGCTCCCTGTGTGGAGTGTGTTTACCTGCAGGCTTTAGCAAGGCTTGGGAAAGTGCTGGGAACAGGAAATGCCTGTAGCTTTAGTGAGTGGGGATTCTTTTATTTCTGGTTGATACTAGGGAGATCTGTTGCAGCAGCATCTTCAACTGTCAATCTCAACCCATAAAGGGCAACGACCATCTATCTTTTCAAAGATGTCAGGCCTCCTCACCAGTGCCTCCGTGAAAGGAGTATCATCAGGGCCATCCATGTAACAATCAGGTGGTGGTTTCTCCAGTCTCATCACAAATCAATTCCAATTCTAAGATCAGCAGGGCAGATAATGGGAGTAAAAGGGTGAGAGAGAAAGCCAAAAAAAATGGTAGATTTTTAAGTGGGCCACTAGACTTTATCCAAAGGTATATTCTTTTTTTTTTTTAATATATGAAATTTATTGTCAAATTGGTTTCCATACAACACCCAGTGCTCATCCCAAAAGGTGCCCTCCTCAATACCCATCACCCACCCTCTCCTCCCTCCCACCCCCCATCAACCCTCCGTTTGTCAAAGGGATATTCTAAAGGGACTTCTGAAAGTTTTTTTTTTTAAAAACTATTGCAAAATAATGTCACACTTAGAGAAAAGTTACAAAAATAGTACAAAAAATTTTCATCTACTTGTTACCCAGATTCCACAAATGTTAACATTTTACTACATTTGCTTTAATCTCTCTCCATATATGTGTACTTACACATGAACACACACATTATTGTTTTTCTAAACCCTTTGAGAGTAAATTGCCCACATGATGCCATTTTACTACTAAATATTTCAGTGTGTACTTCCTAAAAACAAGGATATTGTCTTTCATAATTACAGTGTAATGATCAAGATCAGGAAATTAAGATTGATACAATATTATCTAATCTCAGATTTTATGCAAATTCTACCAAGTCCTTTTAGTGCTCTTTAGGTCAATAGACAATTTTTTTTTTCTTGTCTGGGAACTAATCCAAGATCACATTGAATTTGTTGGATCATATGGTCATTCTGTTTAACATTTTGAAGAATTGCCAAACTGCTTTCCAAAGTGACTATCGTTTTGCATCCCCACCAACAATGTATAAGGGTTTCAATTTCTCCACAGGCTACTAGCACTTGTAATTTTTCTTCTCTTTTTTTTTTTTTTAATTTTTTTTTCAACATTTATTTATTTTTGGGACAGAGAGAGACAGAGCATGAACGGAGGAGGGGCAGAGAGAGAGGGAGACACAGAATCGGAAACAGGCTCCAGGCTCTGAGCCATCAGCCCAGAGCCTGACGCGGGGCTCGAACTCACGGACCGCGAGATCGTGACCTGGCTGAAGTCGGACGCTTAACCGACTGCGCCACCCAGGCGTCCCTCTTTTTTTAAACAAAGTTATGGCCAACCTAGTAGATGTTAATGAGTATCTAATTCTGGTTTTGATTTTCATTTCCCTATTGACTAATGACATTGAACATCTTTTCCTGTGCTTGTTGACCATTTTTATATCTTCTTTGAAGAAATGTCTTCAAGTCCTTTGCCCAATTTTTAATTGGTTGTTTGTCTTTTCTATTTGTAACAGCTCTTTGTTATATTCTGGTACTATATTCTTTTTTTTTTCTGATACTATATTCTTATCAGATATATGATTTGCAAATATTTTCTCCCATTCTGTATATTGTATTTTCACTCTCTTGTGTCCTTTGCTAAACAAAATTTTAAATTTTTGATAAAGCCTGTTAACCCATTTTTCCTTTGCTGCTTATGCTTTTCTTATGAGGTCTAAGAAGCCATTGCCAAATCCCAGGTAATGAAGATTTATGTCTATGTTTTCTCCTATGGGTCTTATAGTTTTATGTTTATAATTTAGGTCTTTGATCTATTTTGAGTTAATTTTTATATATGATGTGAGGTAAGGGTCCAACTTTATTCTTTTGCATCTAAATATCCAGTTCTTCCAGCACTATTTGTTGAAGAGACTGTTCTTACCTCATTGAATGATCTTGGCATTCTTGTTGAAAATCATTTGACCCCAGATTTATGGGTTCATTTCTGGATTCTCATGTCCATTCCATTCATTTATATGCTTATTCTTATGTTAGTACCACACTGTTTTGATTAGCAGCTTTGCATTAATTTTTGAAATCAGGAAGTGAGTCCATCAACCTTGTTTTTTTTGTTGTTTTTTTTTTCTCCAAGATTGTTTTGGCTCTTTGAGGTGCTTTACAATTTAATTGTGAATTTTAGGATCAACTTTTCTATTCCTGCAAAAATCATTCCTTTTGGGAAGGATTGTGTTGAATCTGTAACTTCTTTTGGGAGGTATTATCTTTATAATATTATGTAATGATGAACGTGGAACATCTTTTCATTTATTTAGGTCTTCTTTAATTTCTTTTTGTAGTTTTCAGTGTATAAGCCCAGCACCTCCTTGGTTAAACTGATTCCTAAGTATTTTATTTTTTTTCATGCTACTTCACATAGGATTTTTTCTTAATTTCTTTTTTATATAGCTCATTGCCAATGTATAGGGGAAAAAAACAGATCCTGTATTCTGCATCTTTGCTTATTTCACTTATTAGCTCTAAGGTTTTATTTTTCCTGATATTTTAGATGTAATCATGTGCCTGTTGCTTGTATTGCAAAAGGGTATTTAGAAATCAAAATCTGGGTGCTAAGTGTATTCACAACTCCTGTGATATAATTGCTTTTAGCATATCTTAGCAGACACTACTGGAAAGTACATACATACCTGCATATCAGTATATAATCCTATTCCTGTCTAGGTCTATGTGTTAAAAAGCATGAGTTCTTACTGATACCTCCAATTTCAACCATATTAGTGATACTGGAAACTGAGATTCTGCATG